>NC_079427.1:5448465-5475965 GCF_026213295.1 Gadus chalcogrammus | reverse complement strand
TGTGGTCAGTTTGATGAGGAATGGTGGCAGTAATATGACAAGAAGCGTTTTGGGAAAGTTTGTAACGCACAACAACTCAGCAACTCAACAGTTATTAAACTAGCAATCTTTTAAATTAATAACTAGCAATATTTGTTTCAGGGTTAGGGTTAAGCAAGTGCTGGGGAAGTCATGAAAAGATTTGAGGGGAACTTTAATCTCTTAAAAGGGTGCGTAACCCTTGGCAAGAGTCCATCGACCAAACATCAACGGGTGAATCTTCGAATGCAGACATCCCTCCGATCATGGGCCTCTTTACTCTGCCGGCAGAGTTTGATGGGGCCGCTGTTTAAATGATGTAAGATATAGTTTACAGTGGAGGGTTGGTGAGTCACCAGCCCTTTATCAGTTCCTGACAATGCTGCGTGACAGCGGAGCCCACGCAGGGTGGTGCGGTTGAGCCATTTACTCAAGGCTGTGTCACACACCAACATAAAACACCAGCTCACACTTTATGAATGAGGGCTCCGCTCTGTCTGTTTACATACAGCTTCACGCTGTTACTTTGAAAATCACTGTTTGGGTTGGGCCCCCACGTGCAATCAAAGCCACGCAATAGAAAGAGAGTCTTTGCCCAAGGGAGGGGGGTGGATTCCAGAAAGACAGCCTCTACTGGTTGTCTCTTATGATGTTGTATTAAAGTGAAATACTCATTAGGGGTTATGTTATGATTTATAAAAGGATAGGGACACTACTAGTGACATGGGTTATGGTTTGAATTCCTTAACAGCAGGACACACTCAGGTCAGTTGAGCTTTGTGTCTTTCACAAATTCCCGAAAAATAAATATTTTTTTATATACTATCATACTATATACTATATAAGAGTTATGTTTACCCAAAACGATTTTAAACTTGAGGCATCAGGCTCATATCATTTCTCACAAATGGACAGATTAGGAAATAACAACCTACACACAGATCGGGTGGAAAGTTCAACTTTTGACTGGAAGCCATGGACACACCCAAATATATAAATATACCCCAAGATTGCAAAAGTGTGAAGTTTGTAAGCATCTTCCCCGTCATTGGCCAGACAGCCCGAGTAGATCAGTCGTCCTAAAATAAATGTATATAAATTAAAAAAAGAGTGCTGTGCGATTAAAGAAAGCCACAAGCTGTTTACAGTACACAGCCCCACCAATCAGCCCTAATCATTACCAGGCAGCCCACATGTGTGCGTGGGATTCAAGGAGGGGAAAAAAGAGAAGAGTTCCTGTTGCTCAAGAAGGAAAAATCATCAGTTAGCCTTCTAGCGCCTCTCAAAGAGAGGAAAAAAACCAAAACAAAGCAAGACAAAGGAAAAATACAGAAAATACAACTAACAGAACAGGGAAAAAAACAGCAGAGCTACCCTGAAACCTTTGTTCTAAAATGAGCTAATGAAGTCATACTGCCCCCCCCCCCCCACCCCCAGCCCACACTCCTTCCCGTTCCCCTCAAAACCTCCTCCTCCTCCATTTTTTTTCCTAGAGGACATGGAGTCCATTTCCTTCTTCTAATACAGGCCAGGGCTCACCGCTAGGCTAAGAGCTAGCGGTAATCCAACACTCGGTCTAAACGCGTCACGTCCCCCTAGCTGCCTCCCATATGTTGTCCTTGGCTCTCGCTGAGTTTAATGAAATCTCGGCCCGGCGCACATAAAACCCGGCTGACCTCACCCCAGTCAAGGACACGAAACTCTCCTCAAGTGAAAAAAAGAAAAGAAAGAAAGAACCAGAAACCTTCAATCCTGCCTAAACTCCCTGTCTGGGAGATTCTGTCGGACGCTGTGTGTCCACAGAGAACCACGACTGTTATCTCCTTGTTATGTAACTAGAAACTATGGTGTGTTGTGTGTGTGTATAATACCAATGACAGCTTCTCAGACTCTGTGTCTCCATATCATAACCACATGCGGCTCGGACATGCGTTGTTCTTTAGAAACTTCTGATGCCGTTCTTCGACTGTTCTCCGCCTCATGTTCCACAAGAGACGACGACATCAGTGTAATGCGGCTCATCAAACTCTTACTTGTTTCCTGGATGTTCAGGAGCTGGCGCTACGTAACCAGCTGCCCACCAGCATGGAGCAGGACCCCGCCGGCATCCCCAACTCCGTGTCCTCGCCCATGGCCCAGGACGCTCGCACCATGACCGCCAACAGCTCTGACCCCTTCCTCAACAGGTCCGTCACACACACACACACACACACACACACACACACACGCGCACGTGCACTCACGCACGTGCACACACGTGTGCACACACACACAGACGTGCACACACACACTCATACTCACACACACACACACACTCATACTCACACACACACACACACACTCACACTCACACACACACACACACACACACGGGCACACATATATGCACACACGCACACAAGCATACATAGACAAACATACACACACATTCACACAAGTGCACACAGATATACACGAGTGCGCACAGATATACACACGTGCACACAGATATAAACAAACACACAGCACACACACACACACACACACACACACACACACACACACACACACACACACACACACATATATATGCTTGCGTACATATCTACATATCTACATAGATGTATAGATGAGACACACACACAAACATTCACACGCACATGCACTCATACAAACACACGTTCATTTCACCCTGTCAATTCATTTTAAGTCTGAGTGGACCATATCAGTGGCAGAGATAAGAAGAAGTTCAGCCGAAGGGTGTGGGGGTTGAAAGGAGGGGAGGTTTGGAGGCGATCGACACAGTTGTTGTTCCGGGCTTGGCTTGTCATGCCTTGGCTCTTTTTTCCCGTTGAAGGGAGAGAGGGGAGGGGAGGGAGAGGGAGGGAGGGAGGGAGGGAGTCTCAGTGTGTGGTTCTTGAGGTTTCACAAGCCGTAACAAACAGCCGCCCTTCCCAGGGCTTAACCCTGTTCACATGGTAATGAGTAATCAGAGGTTCAGGGAGAGGTGCTGGATCTCTGTGTGAGCACTGGCGACCTCTTGTGGTTGACGGTGGTAGTGGCAAAGGCTTAAGTTAGCAGCAGAGCTAAACTACAATATCAGAGTGTGGAGGGGATAACAGGCCAAAAGATAGCTACATCCAGCCATGACTGACATCTATTTATATCAAATAGTATGCTACTTTATATATATATTATACATATTACTTATGTATTCCATGTTCTATATATTTACAATTTCTATGAACGTACGCTACTTTCTGCAGTGATATCGGCATTTCCCAGCTGGGATTAATAAAGTACTTGAAATAATCAACCTCATGTTAAAGGAATAAAACGTTGTGAGTTTGTGTCTCGATGACAAGCGACAAGATCCACTGCGAAGCGCTAACACACAACAACGTGCACACAGAACACAGCGCCGGCGAGAAGTGTTCATTCAGGTCACGTGGTCACGAGTGTCACGCCGCACAGAGACTATTATGGGATGTAAGTTTCCCTGGCGGTCCCAGGGCCTCGGAGCCGTGTGACTGGCGGTTCTGAATAGAAAGCGGGCCATGTGAACATGTGGTCCAGTCTGTGGACCAGGGGCCCTAATCTCTCATGTCCCCCTCCTCCTCCCGGTCCCCGGCCCCCACAGCCCCCCCCCCCCCGACACGCCTCTGCTCTCACAATAGACTTATTCATCTGCTGCTGCGACCATGGGCCGCGTACATATTTCACTCTGCTAATTAGTATAGGCTTGTCAAATCTCTCTCTCTTGCTCTCTCTTACTCTCTCTCCCTCGCTCTCTATATGTCTCTCTTGTTCTCAGTTTTTCGCTCTCGCCCTCTCTCTCTCTTTTTCTTTTCTCAAACACCCTCTCTTGCTCTCACTCTTTCTCTGTGTCTTTCTTTCCCTATCTTTTCTTTCTTTCTTTCTTTCTTTCTTTCTTTCTTTCTTTCTTTCTTTCTTTCTTTCTTTCTTTCTTTCTTTCTTTCTTTCTTTCTTTCTTTCTTTCTTTCTTTCTTTCTTTCTCCCTATCTCTCTGACTCTCCAGTTAAGTTCCTTCTCTTATAATGTACAGAAAGGTTGCATGGAGGTGGGGCTGTTATTCTAGCTTATTCAACGCACACTCTGTCATTGGGTTCACAAGTTCATCGAGTTAATTCTCGCATTTCAGCGAAAAGCTCCTCTGCGCATTGCAGGTGCGGCTCTATGCCCTCACCCACCGGTGCGGAATGCTGGGGTTGTCTTGTCGGTCAGGGTAGTCTAGTGCCAAGGGTGTTTACCTCCCTGCCCCAAGGTTCTGGGTTTGATCCCCGAAGTCCTCAGCCAAACCTGTTGGCATCCTTCAGCAAGCAACTCAAGGCCGCTCTTCCCTTATGTAAAGCACTGTGAACAGCCTTGTGTTTGTTTATCTAAATAAACGTGCCTTACCTTGTCCGGCCTTAATGACATCTATATGAATTCAATGGGATAAAAAGAAAGTGTCCAGCCCAAACCACAAATGTTTTTGAACCACAAAGCGAATAATTTTGTCCTCATTATCATCAATATTGTAGGAATGTCAAATGGAATAGGCTGAGGCGTGCACACTTATCTTTGGGAAAGGATAACAAAACGAAAGCTACATCCATGCAAGCTGCACACAGATCCCATCTGCTAAAGGGCTCCACAGTAAACGGTGTGCGCCATGTTTCTCTCACAGCGGGACCTACCACTCCAGGGACGAGAGCACGGACAGCGGCCTGAGCATGAGCAGTTACAGCGTCCCCCGCACGCCAGACGACTTCCTCAACAGCGTGGATGAGATGGACACAGGTGAGGCTCCCCCCCCCCCCCCCCCCCCCCCCGCAGGGAACCGAAGATTTCCCTTAATGTTGTTTTTTTTATGTTGCCGATACAAGTACATAGCAGTAGAGGAGACATGAATAAAACTAAAAGAAATGTTCACAAACTAATATCAATTGGGTGGAAAATTACACAGGATTGTCGTTTTCAAATGTACAGCGTATATTATAATCAACTCAATCATCTTGAATTTGATAATAATGTAAATGTAATGCATCTCCCCGGATTAGAAACAAAGAACATCAACAAAGGTTCAAACTCATCAGAGCTCCGAACTGACAATCACGTCGCATCTAATCCCGTGTGCTGGTGTTTGTGTCATAGGTGACTCTCTCCCGGCTTCCATGGCAACGCAGCCCAGCAGCCGCTTCCCGGACTACCTGGACGCCATCCCGGGCACGGACGTGGACCTGGGCACGCTGGAGAGCGAGAGCATGGCGGTGGAGGGGGAGGAGCTGATGCCCAGCCTGCAGGAGGCGCTGAGCTCGGACATCCTCAACGACATGGAGTCTGTGCTCGCCGCCACCAAGATCGACAAGGAGAGCTTCCTCACCTGGTTATAGGAGCTGATGAGGAGGTGGCAGGACGCGCCGTGCCCCGATCAATACCAAAGGGGGTCTCCTCCTTGCTTACTCACTCCCCCGCCCCCCCCCCCCCCCCCCGCCCTCGCCTGAAAATAAACTTCACGCTTTCAGAACTGCCGCTTGCTGCGCAGCACGGAGGACGCATGGAAGACATTTCTCTCCGAGCTTTAGGACTTGTGATAACTCCAGACCAACCTCCTACGAGGCAGCGACGCTCCTGTTTTTGTTTTCTTTGTTTTCATGCGCCTCAAGTCCTCTATTTCTTCTTCCCCTCCTCCAATTAGTTATCTCCTTTTTTTCGTTTTTTTTGTCTGCGTTTTCAAGGCTGGCCCGTGAACAGACACATATACTCCAGGGTCCCCCGCTCGTTCCGTCTCACGATCGCTCTCTTCTACACCGCATGTAGCCCAGCCAAGGGGCTCAAACCTAGGGCACGTATGCTAGCTTCTCCTGGGTGCCCCTGGTTCCTCGGGCTGCATTTAGCTCTGAATTGCGACACAAAATCGGCCACCGCTCTAGCTTTGTGCGCTAATGGACTACAGTTGGCCTTTTTTGTTCTTTGTCGTTTTATTGTGTTTTGCTTTTACTCTTTAACCGTTTGGTGAGCCTGAGAAACCAAAAATGGTGGAGTGCGAGGGACTGTTGGTGATTGGGGAGGGCGGGTGGTGCGAGTTGACCTGTTTGCCAGGTAAGAGTGGGGGCCCCACGACACCACTGCTTGGCTGTGCCAGCAAGTCGACGACAAACCTTCTTGTGTTTTTGTCAAATCAAGTGCCTTCAGTTGTTATTTCTTTGTGTTTTTTTGTTTTTGCAAGAAAGGCGAGCAAAGCAAACAATTGCCAAGTTTCTGTATTGCAGCAATAAGAAATATCTGAGAAGCTGTATCGTAAACACATTCTATATAAACTCATGTTCGGTAATCAAATGTATTTCCTTTTACTTTTTGTTAAAACTAAATAATACACATAATACTGGGATTTCGGGAGTTATTTTTTTCTATTAAACCCTAGATTTTATGGCTTTTTTGTATCAGTCTTATCCAAGTCTAATTCATGATTTTTTTTCTCGGTTTTATTTTCGTTTTTCTCCATAATTGTTTATTTTAGCCTTTACAGTTGTATTTTAATCCTAGATCATATGACCGCATGCTTTTTTTTTTCTTAGATGAATTAACGCTTTTCAAACAGGGTCAATATGTGTCGCTTCAGCCGACGAACAGATAACATGGAGATTGAGTCTTCAGCTGATAAATCAGTTCAGTTTTTAACCCATTAGCCTTGCTTACTATTCACACAACCTCTCTGATTTTATAAGTGTGTGTGTGTACTGATGTTATCGTATAATGTCTAATGAACACATCTTTTTTTTTCCATTGATAATGTTGGGATTAACCAAAAAAAAAAGTTTAAAATATCTGTCTAAAAATAAGTCATTGCTCAAAGTGAGATGCTACAATGAGTGTATCAGACCAAGTAACACCGCCATGTTAGAAACTGGTACTCTGTCAGTGGCCATGGTAAGTTGGAGGGTGGGGCTTGGACGTGTATAATATGGTCTCGTCACGGAGAAAAACGATAAAGAGGGTGGGCAAGGGGGGAGGGGGTTGACAATTGTGAGCTACACAGGTTGTATAAACTCTCACAGAACAACGAAACAAATCAAGAAAAAAAACAACTATCGGTTATAATTTCAGTCAGGAATTGAGACGGTTTCCAAAGATGTGTTTGTAATTTTATTTTGTCTTTTCTGCTTCCTACTCGGTGAATCCAGAAACAGTATGATTTGTAATCAAACTCCATATGGAAAAAAAAGAACAAAAAGAAAGATGTATAAGCTAATGTGAAACGATGTAGTGTTGGCGCGGACGGGTAGGTGGAGTAGGGGGACAGAGACCAGATGATTAGAAGAGAGGTGATTTGTATTTGCGTGACAAACCCTTGCATAGAAGGTCCCAGAGCAAATAAAACAAGAAGCCCAGTTTCCTTCCTTCCTCCCCACTACCCCCCCTCCCCCCCCCCTATAATCTCTCGGGGGCAGAGAGCCGCTGGTAGACAGATCGGATGGCACAGAAACCGAACAACAGAACTCATCTTCCTCACCGTCAGATTATGTTGATTCTGAAATGTTTACATGATGACTACACGCCTTTTTCGTATTACTGCAGTAATCAAACAAAACGACATGATTTGAACCTTCGTTCCTTGTGCGTTTAAGAGGCACTACAAGAACGCAACTTCAATAATAATGCCAGGGTTGAGGTTGGAAGTGGTAGTTTGAATCTGATGGAACTGTAAAGAACTACGAAGAGAACAAATGAATGATCGCTATACTGTTAGCTTAGATTGATGTTGTGGCTCGGTGTATTGACAATGGCTAGTGGAGGGTTAAAACAGTGTTTGAGAGAAAATGCAACTAAAATGACTTTTTAAAAGGCTGGTACACTACAGTGCTTGTACTGCACGGCTACAGTAATTTGACTAAACAATGAATTTTGTCACAAAAACATGATTTCTTTTTTGCTTAGTTAGTGTAGGGGTTGGGCATAGTAGTAGTGTCAGACTCATTGTAGCTGTAGAACTAATCACACAAGAGAATGATTTTTGTATTTAGAGTTGTCTGAATGCCCATCAAAGGCAATTTGTGTTATCCAATAACAATCTCTTCATTTTTGATAGATAAATGTGCCTGTGTCCTAGAAACATGCATTCTGTTACACTATATTACATTATGAAACTTTGAAATTGGCCTTGAAATAAAATATATATACTTTGTGGTAAAATGTTCCCTTTGTGGTCATTATGCTTAAATGCTCACTTTCACCCATCGTGGGATGGGTGAATGTGAGGATCACACACCAATCAGATTCCTGTTAAATCACTCAAGCTAATAAGGTGAGTGCGGCAAGCAGCGTGGGGTATAGAAAAATGATGGATAGAATATATTTTAGGAATAAATGAGGTATAGAGAAATAGAGAGAATATATTTTTGGAAAAAAGGAGGTATAGAAAAATTATGGAGAGAATATATTTTAGGTTTTATTCTACACCCCCTTTTTTTTCTATTTTTTTCAAGCATTCTTATTGGCCTGATAAGAGTTTGAGAAAAAGGAGGTATAGAAAAAATGGTGGAGAATATATTTTAGCTAAAAAGGAGGTATAGAAAAATGATGGAGAGAAAATATTTTTGGAAATAATGAATTATAAAAAATTATGGAGAGAACAAATTTCTGGGAAAAATTAGCAAAACAGGTATATGTAATTTTTCTCGAAATTTTATTCTCTATCATTTTTCTAAACCTCCTTTTCATCAAAATTGTATTCCCTCCATCATTTGTCGATAACTTTCTAATTTTAGAAAACATTATGGAGAGTATATATTATAGGAAAAAGGAGGTATAGAAAAAGATTGACAGAATATATTTTTAGGGAAAAGGAGGCATAGATAATCCTCATTTTTATTCTACCCCTCCTTTTTATCTCATTTTATTCTCCATAATTTTTCTATCCCTCATTTCCCAATTCTTTCCGAGCATTCTTATTGGCTTGATAAGAGTAAAAGAAAAAGAAGGTATAGAAAAAATGGTGGAGAATATATTTTAGGTAAAAAGGAGGTACAGAAAAATTATGGAGAGAATATATCTTTGGAAAAAATGAATTATATAAAAATTATGGAGAGAACAGATTTCTGATGATGGAGGGAATACAATTTAGAAGAAAATGAGGTATAGAAATTTGAAATTGAGGGAAAAATTATATATGTATCTCTAATTTTTCCCTCAATTTCAATTTCTATACCTCATTTTCTTCAAAATTGTATTCCCTCCATCATTTCTCCAGAACTTTTTCTAATTTTTTCGAGCGATCTGATTGGCTTGATAAGATTTCGAGAAAAATTAGGTTTACAAAACATTATGGAGAGAATATATTATAGGAAAGGGTAGGCCTATAGGTCTAGAAAAAAGATTGACAGAATATATTTTTGGGGAAGCATAGAAAAATGATGGGGAGAATATATTTTAGGGAAAAAGGAGGTATAGAAAAAGGATGGAGGGAATATATTTTAGGAAAAGGAGGTGTAGAGAAAAAATTGACAGAATATAGTTTAGCAAAAAGGTGGTATAGAAAAATGGAGAGCAAATATTTTTGGGGAAAAGGAAGTGTAGAAAATAGATGGAGAGAATATATTTTTTGAAAAAAGGAATTATAGAAAGATTATGGAGAGAACAGATTTCTGGGGAAAATTCAGATGTATAGAATTTTTCTGAAATTGTAATCTCTATCATCTGGCAATAACCTTTTCAATTTTTTTTCGAGCAATCTGATTGGCTTGATAAGATTTCGAGAAAAAAGGTTTAAAAATAATTATGGAGAGAATATATTATAGGTAAAGGAGGCTAAGAAAACAGATTGAGAGAATATATTTTTTGGGGAAAAGGAGGCATAGAAAAATCATGGAGAATATATTTTTGGAAAAAGGAGGTATAGAAAAATGATTGAGAGAATATCTTTTTTAGGGAAAAGGAGGCATAGAACAATTATGTAGAATATATTTTTGGAAAAAGGAGGTATAGAAAAATCATGGAGAGAATATATTTTAGGAAAAAAGGAGGTATAGATAAAATATGGAGAAAAATGATGGCGAGAATATATTATTGGAAAAAGGAGGCATGGAAAAATTATCGAGAGAATATTTTTTTTTGGAAAAAGGAGGTATAGAAAAATGATGGCGAGAACATATTTTAGAAAAATAGGAGATATAGATTAGCCTGGCTAATGCCAGACCTCATCTCAATCTACATTGAGAAGAGGTCTGGGAACCACACATTTATTTCTCGTATTTGAGGCGTGGTTTATGATAGCCCAGAGCCGTTTATTGGGCGCTACGAATGTCTATCATATTAGTCTGTACGTAGCTCATAGCCAATCGTATCAATTATACCAGATGACGTATGTATAGCGACAGAAATTCGATGAAGTAGAAGAGGATGGGTGTGTCGCATAGATGTCGTCATCGTTTTGTCGTCCCTCCCCGTTCTGTGATTGGTTCCCTATCTCAGGCGAAAATCTGATCCTTGGAATCCAGGCTGCCAGCAGCGCAAAATGAAATCGCGCGCAAGGCAGCATGGGTATACCCAGGCTAGGTATAGATAAGTGATGGAGCGAATATATTTTTGGGGAAAAGGAGGTACAGAAAAATGGGGAGAATATATTTTAGGGAAAAAGGAGATATAGAAAAATAAGGGAGAATATTTTTTGGGGAAAAGTACGCATAGAAAAATGATGGAGAGAATATTTTTTGGTAAAAAGTAGTTATAGATATACCAAATTTTTCTCAAGTTTTATTCTCTATCATTTTTCTGTTCCTAGTTTTCCTCGAATTTTTATTCTCTCCATCATTTTTCTATACCTACTTTTATCTCGAATTGTTATTCCCTCCATCATTTGTCTATACAACCTTTTTAAGGAAAAAGGAGATAGAGAAAGATAGAGAGAATATGTTTTTTGGGGAAAAAGAAGGGTATAGATATATATAGCTCCTATTTCTCGAAATTGTATTCTCCATCATTTGACTCACCAAAACATAACAGCACAATTATGTGTGGATGATGGTTGGATAAAGCAGCCTCACCTGGCCCGAGTCAGACTGATTAAACTCTGGAACTGGGTGAGGCTGCACACCTGTTGCACATTGAGCAATTAGTGTCTTGTGGAGCCCAGTAAATGTCACCTAGTTGGACTTTGGTGACTACCTTGGTGGCGTGTAGCATGTGCATTGCTACACTGCAGGTGAGGCTGCTTAAACCAGGCATCATCCACAAACACCCATTGATGTTTTATGATTCCCCAGTGAATTTAGACTAAATTAATCAATTAATTAATTAAGCACATTAGTAAAATTTAGATCTAACGTAGTAAAGGACATTCATTGTAATTTTGTAACCACTACACCAATATAAATTATATTGATGCTACAAGGATAAAGAATCATCTTGCATGGAAAAGACACCTTTTCAATCAACTTTATTAATTACACAAATTACAATATCCCAATATTTATTAAATATTATGTGGAAGAAATCAAATGGTTACAATTCTTTATTTGCATCAAAATCTACCACAGATGAAAAGTTTGAAGAATAAGTAGGAAAATAATTATGTGTCAAGATATACTGTACATGATATATAAACAAAAGAAAAATGTTTTAGGTTAATATCATGCTATATATATTGGATGCTTATACGGAAACAACGCTCAATAATGCAAGAATAGGTTTTTAAAGAATACAGCAATGATTTTCACCCCCACTGTCTTTGCATTTGTTATTGTATCCTCTATCTATGAACCACAACATGGGCACAAAGACTACAAATATGGCCACCGTGACAAAACTCTTTTTCTCTGTCATCTTCCCCAGAACAAAAGACCTGAGAACCACAGAGAGAATACGACTTCACGGCAATACATACAAAACATGTTACTTGGATAGCAAACAATACAATTAGTTTATAAAAAAAATATTTTTTTAACATAATTTACAAATGTAACTCTCTCACGCAAAATAGGTCCAGCAGTCCTACGGCATATGGTATAGCAGAACTTCTGGGGGGAGACAGTACAGAGCCTGGGCTGGGAAACCAACAACTGGAGGGGCGGCGTTACGCCTTGGAGATATTTTACCGTAGAAAAAGTGATTCACTTAAGTAGACAACGTTTTCTGGAAAGGATTTTATTAATGTATTTCTACAGTGGCCAGTCTGCCAGTCCAGTTCATTTGAAACCATAACAGACAGTTTTTCTTCCGAGCGATGGCCGAGTCCAGGTTCGCTGTTAATATCCAATCACATGCTTAAAGATGTCTCCAGCAACATGATTGGTCCAAAAAAAAAAATAAGTGAGAGAAAAGGGAGCAACCCGTTTTGAGCTGGTCTTCCATCAGACTTCAGACAGGTCACCTACGGTCTGACATGTGAGACAACCCTTTAGGTAACGACGGGGGGTCCGCCTCTCCCATACCCTGACTCCGAGGTTCAGGAGTGACCCCCGAGGATCTCGTCCAGATTAATGTCCTTCATCCAGTCGTCGTTCCCTGAGCCCGACTTGAGCAGGGAGTCGATGAAGTCCGAGTCTGTGTTGATGCCCGGCACCGTGTTGTCCCCCTCGGGCAGGAAGTCGAAGGTCAGCCGGTTGACCCGGTTGTTCTGGTAGGTACCGGGCGACGGGCTTGCCCCCGAGAAGTTCCCGGCCGGCACCCTCTGCTCCGGGGAGGACTGGCTGGGGTTCCCCGGGATGGGCTGGTTGGTTCTGGGGGGCAGGTTGTTTCTTAGGGCGGGGTTCATAGCGAGGAGCGGGCCCATGTCTGGTGCCACCTGGTTGGGCGGGCCGGTGTGCCTCTGCTGGTATGCATGGTTCGATGACCCGTCCAGCTTGGTGCCGTGTGGGGGCGGTGGGTTGGTGAGCCTCCTCACACCACCACCACCACCGCCACCACCCAGCCCGGGAGCCACCCCCTGGCCCTGGCCTTGCTTCATCCCCGGGAGCCAGGCCGCATTGACCCCCGACAGCAGCCCCGCAAGCCCCGAACCGGGGCCTGGAGGCGGGGCCTGCTGGTCGAGGGAGGGCCTGGAGGGCGGTGCCCCGTTCATGGAGAAGGGACTTCCCTGGGCGCCAGGCCGCTGGAGGCGGGGCTTGTTGGCAGCGCCTGCGAGTCCCATGCGGTGCTGGTTGGTCTGCGGCTGGAAGGGCCCGAGACAGGGGCCTGGAAGACCTCCGCCGCCCACACCGAACCTCCTGTCCCCCGGTGCGGGGTTCATCTTGGGGCCAGGGTTGTGGGGCAAGTGGCAGGCCATGGGTGGAAGGCCGGTGTCAGGACCGTTGCTCATGGACTGGGAGGGGTTCATACCTTTAACGAAAAGGAACACGCACATCAACACACAACGTTTTCTGTGTATACTCTTGCTCCAGTGTTCCCATTGCTTGAGAAAGATTCCCCTAATGCCTGCTCCTAAATTAGTTGCACAAGAAACTCGCTGTAAAAAAGCTTTGAAGACCCAGAATTAAAGCTCTGGCAAACAACTAAAAAGGATTTAGCTATACCAAATCCTGTATCTCTCGCATAGACTGTCAGAGGTTCTACTGAGAGGTTAATGTTAGGGTCAGGTTAGGGTTAGGGTTAGGTCCAGCAGGTAAAAGGGTGGTCCAGAAGAGGTCTGTCTGTACCTGTGAAGAGGGTCCCAGGTGGTCCTCCTCCCAGGCTCCTGGTCTGTTTGTAGTCCGGTGGCGGTCGGGTTAGGTGCCTGCTGAACTGGTCCTGTGGATTGTCTTTGTCCTGAGGCACCAAAACAAGGAGGCGAGAAAAAGGATTAAAAACTGTTTGGAAATGACGGACCTCTTCTCAAATATTTTAAGAGGTTGAAGAAATCTGTTAAAGATTTAAAATACACAACTTGTTTCTGTCAAGGCTACGAAAAAGACGGACACGTTCCATTACCAAACTGTCTTGACTGCGACAGTATAGGAGAGTTAATACTCCTTTAAATACAAACTATGATTCACAAGCTCTGTAGGGAACACGGCAATTTTAAGCTGACTGTCGTTTTTTTTTTTTTTTTTTTTCTCTTACCGCCTCGCCAAGCGGGTGAAGCGATTGGTTGAGCTGTCGCTGCAGAACCGGGGTTTTGGCGGGGCTTTTCTGCTGTCCGATGGCCACCAGAGGTCGCTGTTGTGCCTGAGACTGGCCGTTAATGGGCAGCCGGGGTCCAGGAGAAATACCCTAAGATAAGAGACGGAGAAATAGAGAAACACAACGTTGCGTTACTTTCACATCGGCACTTTTCCCCGGTTTGCTTTGCTACGCTTGCTTCTGGCGCTGCGCCAGAAAGCCAGGTGGACGGTGGGAAGATTAACACAATTGCGGCCGCACAAAAGTGCAAACGCAATTACAAAGTCCCACCACTAGAGGACGGACATTCACCATAAACAGGTGAACCGTGTCAATGATGCCATTCAGTGTTCATACTGTGGTACGGGCTACTCCCTCCTCCTCCCTCCGCAGAAGAACAGGGAAGACCCAGAAAAGAGGCTTTCATTTTCCGGAGGTGGGGGGGGGGGGGGTTTGTGGAGTCCTTTTCAAGGCCTACGTTTCCCCTGATGATTGTGTCTAAAGAGAGTGGGAGGAATATAAGAGACATGGGGAGCTGTGGGAGCTCGACACAGCCTGCGTTTAACCAGTGCTCGTTGACCCTCATTCATGAGTTACGCTTGACGTGACAAGCCCACTTAAAAAAACTCTGTGGCTCATAAAACACGCCATTAGACAACAGAAATGTCTAAACTGATTTCTGTGTCCAACGACTCCTCCTGGCCAAAGTGCGGATTTCCAGGTAGTTTTACCAGATGGAGGGATACTGTGTGTTTAAGCCTTTGTGTTTCACTCTGATAACAATATAAATCTTTTTTTACCCCCTAAGGCATTGGTCTAATACGTGGGAACGGTGGGATTGCTGTTACAAGCATCTGCTCTCTGGCATTAAATTTGCACTCATTTCAACACACACGCACACACCTATAATTATTAGTCACAGTGTTGAAACAGTTTCGATGAAAAGGGCGATAAGAGATTTGATTAAATAAGGGGAGACCACATTAGGCTCCTGATAGAAATTCAAATAAAAAGTAATGTTATAAATCAGATTCCAGTGTGTAGGTATCCAAACCCTCCAAACTGCTGTAATCAGGGATGATAAAAGACCTGGGAAAAACTCGCCAAACTGTTGGTTGTTACGCTTGTTCTCGCTTAACCGCACAGTGGGGACAGAATAGGAGCAGGGATAAATATGAAAACAAACATCCGAGACGTCAGAGGCCAATATTTATTCAGAACATTAACACTGGCAGCCAGCGGCTGGTTGGCCCCCCATCTGGCCAATGAGGTGGCTCGGTGGTGGTGACTGACCGTGTCCAAACAGTTGGTCACAATACCGGCCCTGGTTCGCTTCACTTCATTCCTCTCCAAGCCACCGTGAGAATCTTTTAACTGTTTGGACCAAATCTGATGGGCTCTTTGTTGGAAGAAAACACCAACACCAACTCCTCTCTCACCACCACCAATCTTCCCCCAAACCACAAGAGTTTTGTTTTCCTTGTGTCTTAGTGTGAGTGCCGCTCTCTCCCACTGTCTCTCTATCTATCTTGCTCTCCCTATGTCATCTCAAATGTGTCATGGATGCCGTGTGTGTGTGTGTATTCTTCATCTTCTGACTAGGTCGTCAGCTAGTCCCCGCTGTAAATGAGTCCCACATGTTGGGCAGAGAGAGAGACGGGGAGGGAAGGGGAGAGGAGGGAGAGACGTGAACACAGGCAGCTGACAGAGATCCTGCCTCTCTCTCTTTCTCTCGCTCTCTCTGTCAGTCTCTCTCTCTCTCTCCCCCTTTCTCTCTCTCTGTCAGTGTGCCTCTCTCTCTCTCTCTCTCTCTCTCTCTCTCTCTCTCTCTCTCTCTCTCTTTCAGTCTTCATGTCTGTCCTTCTCTCTCTGTGCTTGAGTATCTCTCCGTCTCCCTCTCTCTGTTTCCTGCTCTCTCTGTATCTCTCTCTCTCTCTCTCTCTCTCTCTCTCTCTCTCTCTCTCTCTCTCTCTCTCCCCCTTTCTCTCTCTCTGTCAGTGTGCCTCTCTCTCTCTCTCTCTCTCTCTCTCTCTCTCTCTCTCTCTCTCTCTCTCTCTCTCTCTCTCTCTCTCTCTCTCTCTCTCTCTCTCTCTCTCTCTCTCTCTCTCTCTCTCTCTCTCTCTCTTTCAGTCTTCATGTCTGTCCTTCTCTCTCTGTGCTTGAGTATCTCTCTGTCTCCCTCTCTCTGTTTCCTGCTCTCTCTGTATCTCTCTCGCTCCCTCTCTGTGTCTGACTCCCCCCCCACTCCCCCTCTCTCTCTACATCCTGCAGCTCTATAGCGCTACACCGTCCCCAGGGACAGCCTCGGCATCTGGACTTGGCCCCGGCTCACTTTCCCAGGAAACAAGCGCTCCCTTCACGGGCACCGCAGTCACACTGACCCCACAATCCACCCTCCCACCCCTCTCCCACAACCACCACCCCAACCCAATCATTCCCACTACCCCAGGGCCCCTCCCCTCCCCGTTGCCGTAGTGACAATGGGTGGTGCAAGAACAGTGTGCATATATGTATATGAGGGCATTACTACCTCAGTCGATTACAAAAACAAAATCTCCTTAAGCCAAACTTGACTAATTTGTTGGGGATATCTGTGGCAGGCAAAGAGTGAATAGAGTTGTTGGTCATTAAAATTAAAAAACACATTTCATTGTAACTAATTCAGCTGGAGCCGTTAAGAAACATGGTACAAGATGTAAAAGAAAGCTTATTTCTCTCTCTAAAATGAGCCCAGAGCAATCTACACAACAACAACAACAACTGGGCTGCCAACATGACAAGCAACGCTGGGAGGTTTATTCTGAGAGAACACAACACATCCAGCTGGATATCTTCCTCTACATTTGTTGAGCATTTTTGTCTGTTGCTACTAAAACTGGATTCACTCATTTTACGTTCTTCCCCACCAGCAAACTGAAGCAACATTAGCCACCGTTAGCCCGCTGCCCTAGGGTTTTATTCACCTAGTGGCGATCTTGCTTTCAAACGCTAGCTGGGTTGGGGGAATAGAAGGCTAGATCCCACAATCGCTGCGAGGACCAAGATTGCCGCCAGTTGAACAAGGGCCCATAGGGTATAGTTAAAAGCCAGCAGAAAGGAAGGGAACTATGTTGTTAGCTGGTGCTACATCGGGGGGATTAGATCACCACTGGGGTCCCTTTATTTCCACCCATTACTAATTCAACTCACTGTGGGAAGATACTTCTGCTGCCCCCTCTGCGAGCCGCCCTCTGTGAAACAGCCAAGTATTTAACCCTAGCCACACTGCCTGCAGCTCTGTACACTAGCGTAGCCCCATGTTAGCATACAAGTTGTGCTTATTATGCTAACATGATGCTATGCTAGTACATAAGCCACACTTCCTGGAGGAGGTCTAGAGGCTGGCATGGTTATTATGCGAATATTATGTCACACTAGCACAGTGCTAACATCATGCATTTATTTTATGGATAGTTTTATTGTTGTGGGTAATCCCAGTATTTAACCCTAGCCACAGTGACAGAACCTGGTGGAGGTCTATGGGCTAACATAGCTATTATGCTAACATACTAGCACAGTGCTAACATTGTGTGGAACATGATGTTATGCTAGTGATTTAGCCCAGTATTTAACCCTAGCACACTGTCTGGTGGAGACCTATGGGCTAGTATGGAAATTATGCTAACATGATGTAATGCTAGAAGCTATTATGGTATCATCCCAGTGCATTAGCCAATTATATTTCACCATAGTCACACTGCCTGTAGGTCTATGCATTAGCAAAATATAATTTTAGCAGGATTAGTGAGCCATGGGGCTATGCTAGTGCTAGCCTGTTGGAAAAATACTTTGAGAATAAGTCAGCTGGCTGTCTTCAGTTGGCTGCTGGTTTGTCTTTTGGGAATCCAGATATTTTCTAAGCTTTCCTATGTTTATGTTCACATTATTAATGCAAACATGTGGAGTCCGATAAAAGAAATTGCTGTATGTAGCACACCACACTCACGAATATGATTTACAAATATGTAATGTGTGTGTATGGCAAAAACTGTCAGTACAATATGCCTATCTATGTGTTTATTATCCTTTGTTCAATGCTATGATGACTGCTTCATTGTGAATTTGCTGGCTTGTATTTAAGCCTTGTGTAAGTGAAGTGGATGCAGAGAGCTTGTGTGTGTGTGTGTGTGTGTGTGTTGTGTGTGTGTGTGTGTGTGTGTGTGTGTGTGTGTGTGGTGTGTGTGTGTGTGTGTGTGTGTGTGTGTACATTGGGCAACCCGCATATTTTATAAAACTACAGCTCTTCATAAAACCATATGGTCCACGCCGCACTGCTGAGAGGAGGCTAAGGGCAAAACAACCACACATAATGATTGATCTACAATAGGCCTGTAATACTGCGGCATCCATGGGCATCTCTTTGGTCACGGTGGGGATTCGAGACAGATATGTCCTGTGCAATAATCTTGATTGATAATTCAACTTTGCGGCTCAGTCCAATTTGTGTGTCCACATACATTTTTAAACCAAGTACTGTTTATGCCTTTGATTGTATTTAGGTAGTAGTCATTTATTTACTATTATATAGGCTATAACAAATTGACTACTATCTTTATAGTGATTATTTAGCAATTTGACCCTGGTAAGACCGCAGTAGTCCAGCTGAATTATATTACAGATAAGTGTTCTTCATTCAAATGCTTTCATGAATTTTTTTCAGAGGGATTGTTACCCTATTGCTCAAGTATAATGATACTATGAGGTCAAACGAAAAATAAAATCATAACCTTAACATAACCTACAGAGTAAAAAAAGAAAGCATCCATGCTCTTTTTTTTGTCTTGGTCAAACCGTTTGTGTTTTATGTTACTTCATACAGTCGAGCAGAGGTTTAAAAAGTGTGATCAGCACACAAATGATCTTTTTGATCTATAAACAAAGGCATCCAGAGATACCATTCTTAGGAGAGGGAGACAGAGAGAGAGACAGAGATGGAGACATAGACAGAGAGAGAGAGAGAGAGAGAGAGAGAGAGAGAGAGAGAGAGCGAGGGAGAATAGGGAGTTGGGGGAGAGCCTCCTCAATCATAACAAATCAGTGCTTGAACCTCCAGTACACAGCTAAGCAGATTACCGTCATTTTCCTCCGCTTGTCCCTTGTAGCTAACAACTTCCAATTAGCAAACCCCGCTGCGCATATCTGGGGCCTGACGGGAAGCCACCGTGACAGCCAGAGAATTAGAAGTCCTGCATGTTAATCCAGCCGGCGCTGGCAATCTGTGTCACAGTCAATGCGGGATGCAAGCAGAGGAAATGAATATTCAAGGGAGTCGCGGGAAGCAGCTAGCTAGGGCAGTAGCAAGGAGAACGACCGCCGCAAGCTAACAGCAGCACATTGTTCCTTCTCCCGAGTTTCGGCGGGGAAGGTCGCGAGCTAGGGAAAAGGCGGGAACATGTAGGAGAAGTGCAGTGCCCTGCAATTTTTTCCCAGTAGCAGTGCTGAGGTGTGTGTGATGTGCACGTATGTTGATGTGCATGTGCACTGTTCTGGTGTGCGTGTGCATTGTGCAGATGTGCGAGGGCACGTCGCTGATGTTCAATTTACTGCCTTTAATGTCAGTGCAAACACAGTTTTTTAAGTCAGCAATTTGTAGCCATCCCATCGCCTAGGTTTCATGATACTGTTGTTTCTGTTTTTAAAAAATCCAATCTTTGGGCTGCTTTCCAATTATTACTTTTCTCTTTATGCTACCTACATACGTTAATCCAACGTCCCGGTTCACCTGACATTTTCACCTGGTTGCCCAACATATCTATTAAACACTAAATTGTCCCTATTTTGTCCCGCTATTCACCACAATTAAATATAATAACGACAATATACTTGTTTTCAGCGTTTATCATCCTCTTTCCCACTCATTATTACCTAACCCAATCAAAAAACATAAACATTGCACCACAATTTCATCACTGATTGTCTGTATCCATTTCAATCAATCAAAGTCTGCTGCTAGCCTTTGATGCTTTAGACTCTGTCTGGCAGTCTGTCAGTAGACCTCTAGAAGGCTTGCACTTTTCTTAGGAAATAGCCAGCAAAGAAAATTCTGTATTCTGCCGACGCTGCAAGAGTACAATTTTGGTCACGCGCGGTGGAAATGCAGACATAAAAGATCATATTAAGACGGCCAACCATAAGCGGTTGCTACGAGCGGGAACTAGCACAGTTGCGCCCTACTCTAGAGAGTCAAATGCCGGTGACAGTGATCTGAAATGGGAATCTCAGCAGGGGACTTTTGCCGAGCGCAAACATGTGCACAAGCGTGAACGCACAGTGCACTTAAGGGTCCCGGTTTGGGAGTTTGAAAATGTAGTTACTCTATTCCTTCATATAGTCTAAAGCCATTCATGAGCAAATGCCACACACAATATGTGTTTTTAATAATTCTAACACAATTCTAACACTTTTTAGTGGTCTGTATTCTTCCAAAATATATCTCCACTTCCAACAATGACAATCTAACAACTGAGGGTGGAGCAGTGGGGGGGGCAATGACATGTTTCTAAATAAAACCAAATTGAATATCTTCAAAAGAAAGATTTAACCATTTTTTTTTAACAAGGGGAGCCCATTAAGATTTAACAATCTCCTTTCAAGGTAGCCCGGCCCAGCGAGGCAGTGTCTCGTGCCTTGCAGTGGCGCCAATAATCCAGCTGCTGTGCTGCACAACTGCTCCATGCATGTTGGCAAACACCGAGGTGACACACTCTGCTTGGTATCCTATTACTGCGTGAAATATGCATCCTGTTACCTCAGTACTGTCTACAGTGGTTGTGTGCTGCAACGTTCTACTTTTAAAGTAAATGTATTCTCTTTGTATTTTCCTCTGTCTATGTATTGCTTTACTAGAATTCTAGTAACATGTTATACTTCACACTTTCTTACCTCATTATAGTAATCGAAAATACTAAGACAATCAATGACAGAAGGTAATAACATATCTTTGCAAGGAAGCAAATTGTCTTCGTAAACCAGAATCAGCCTGATTTGGGTTCGGACTTTAGATCGACCAGCCAGACATAGATCTTAAAACACTGCTTGTCGGTTCTTTTCTACCCACGACCAGGCCATCAGTCATGATGTGAGGATTGTTTAGTGCACAGGGAAACCTGCGGGGTCTTACCTGCCGCTGGGCCAGTTTGAAATGTAGCCCAGGTCCGTGCTGAGGTAGGGCCTTCTGCTGCAGACACTGGGACCCCGGCCCCGGGATCTGGGAGGTCTGGTAGTGGTGCTGGTTCTGGTTCTGACCCGGGGTCGACGGCGGCGGCTGCTGCTGCTGCTGCTGCTGCTGCTGCTGCTGCTGCTGCTGCTGCTGCTGCTGCTGCTGCTGCTGGACTGAGGTTTTGTTGAGGGCGCCCGTCATCACGGACATGGGTGCGTTGGGCGAGGTCGCCACCTTGGGACTGAAGTGCAACGTGGGCTTGGTGCTCAGGACCTTCATGTCCAGGTGGCCGCCGCCCACATCCGTTGTGGCCGTTGGCCTTGAAGAGGCAGTGGTTGATCCCCTTGGCCTGCGGGCCGGCCATGCGCTGGGGGTTGAGCGGGGCCTTGTCCTGGGAGAAGCCGGGGCCGGCGGCGGAGTGGGGGTTGACGGAGGGGGCCCAACCCGCCATCCCGGCGGGGGAGTTCTGGTGGTGCTGCAGGTGGTGTTGGTGGTGGGGGTGATGGGGGTGGGGGGTGTTGGTGGTGGAGCAGGGCGTTGGGCTGCTGCTGGTTCGCCGCCATCTGCTTGAGCTGCTCCGCGTGGGACACCTCGGGCCAGCAGGGCATGGGCCTGGGGGCCGGGCCGCCGGGGGGCTTCTGGCCCAGGGCGGAGGGCGACGCGGAGGCCAGGGGCCCGCCGGTCATGGTGAAGGAGGGCCCCGCCGACGCCGGCCGCAGCTGGGGCGAGCTGGCGTGCGCGTGGCAGTAGTCCGTCGGGGAGAACTCCGTCTTGATGGGCTTGTCCCCCAGGAGGGCGAAGAGGCCGGCGGGCCCCCCCCCCCCCACCACCCGTGGAGCCGGTCCGCTCCAGGTCCAGCCCAAAGGCGTCGTCCTGCTTCAGCATCTTCTCGAACTCCAGGTCGTTGAGCGACGGCACCGTCTTGGTCAGCTCGTCGAACAGGTCCTGCAGCTCGGGGTCGATCTGCCCGCCGCCCTCCTCCTTGAAGTCGAAGATCATGTCGGCGGTGGACTGGCCGCAGGACGCCACCTCGCTGGGCTCCTGCTTCATCTCCTTCAGCGTCAGGTTGAAGGTGTCGGCGTCCACGCCCGGCGGCAGCATGAAGCTCTTCCTGTGCAGGACGTTGTCCATGGACGAGGCCGAGGAGGACGAGGAGGAGGAGGAGGACGGGTGTCCCTGCAGGGACTGGGGCTGGGCGAAGTTGTGGCCGCAGGGGCCGTGAGGCGGGCCCAGGCCCCCGCGGTCCAGGCGGGCCCGCTTGAAGTCAGCGCCGGAGATGCCACAGGAGAGGCCGTTCTGCTTGGGGAGGGGGCCCGGAGCGTGGCCCTCGAGCTTCCTGCGCAGGGAGCCTTGCAGCTGTGGGGACACGAAGAAGACAGGATGAGGACGGCTGTCTTAAGATCAATTTATTCAAACTTAATTGTTTCACATGGTAACATCATGTGGTTACAGTGTATTCAAACATGTGAGACAAAAAAGGGTACACTGAGTGGTTACGAACTGTTGTGGTTACAAAAAGACCTATGATGGTTGAGTAATCGGATGACCATAGGGAAGCAATAAGTACAGCAATAAATATTTGTATTTATTTCTATAAGAATAAAAATAAAATATATACTTAATATATGTACATACACAATTAGAGGAGTAGAAATGTTGTTCACATACACTACTATTAGATATAAAGAACTTATACATACTGTATATCTAATATTACAAATATTTACTAGGCGCCATAAGAATACGAATATTCGGTTATTGACCAGAGAACGTTAATCCAAACCTACTAATTATCTTAAAACGAAACCAAATAAAAACGGTTCATCGTTGTGTTATTAAAATCAAACGGTAATCCTCACGTAATGTTTTTATAACAACGTCCAGCCAGTGTAGAATCATGGCCCGAGCGGTGCATGAAGTGAGCCGGTTCACATTATGATACATCTAAGTTACACTGCGATGAATTTTATAAACCATCCCTCAGCATTAACATGTAAATTAATCCCTTCTTACAAGTAGCTCCCGCGACGTTCTGTCTACACAGCTGAATGTGAAGATCTCCACTCGCTTAACGACCTTGTTTTAATGCAGTGCCATAAAGCAACTGTTACCATGGTACAGTCAAGCTAAAAAAATAATTACGCTCTTGAATTCATCGCTGTGTTGTGATATTAATAGGAACCACTCGTACTACTGAACCAGATATGCTGGAACCAAAGGAAACTATGCACTTCAACAACTATCATCCCCTCACAACGCCACCACCATCAGCAAGAACGCGCAGTGGCTACATTACTACTCCAAACTAAGCAGCTCAGCGTAAAAAAGGCCCCGATTGGAACAAGAAGAGACAAGATACATGTGTTTAATAAGGGAGATATCAGCGATATGGTAGAGCCCTTACAGGAATCTCATGTGGATGACTACAGTGGGAAATAAAACTTCCTTTGTCTGTTCTCCCCTTCATTTGCATAAATGATATTCTCCCTCCACCGCGGCTCGTTAGATCGCCGGAGTATTCCTTTGTTGTTTGAGTGTCTGATTAACGCGCGGCTGTGGGTGTACCTCTCCTGCTATCTGTCCTCCCCGCGAGTGTCTTTGTTACGCGTTAATAAGCACGTCCCCGCTGCCTGAGCGCGGATGGGGAGGGTGGAACGAACGTGGACGCCGCGCAGCCTCATGGAACGTCATCCCTAGACCTCTCTCAGACTGTCGATCGATGATCAGCTCAGACTTTTACCTTCCTGGGACTTCGATCTGTTGTAATATGTAATAATGTGAAGTGTGGATATGGGAAAAGTCATTAAATAATAATATGATGCGTGTGTGTGTGTGCATGGGCTAATAAAGATCCATTAATAATCTGATGTTTGTGTGTGTGTGTTTGTGTCTGTGTGCGTGTGTGTCCGTGTGTCTGCGTGCGTTTGTGTGCGTTTGTGCGCGTGTGTGACTCGTTTTCCCCCAAAGTAGCGCACACACACTGCCCTCGGTGGATTGTGTGGTCAGTATTTAAATTGAACTCACACAGAGCTAACAGAAGTGGAGTGTGTGGCCCCGGGGGGGGGGAAGCTGACTGATCCGCTCCCTGCAAGGACATGCAAGACGCTGCCATCTCAACAACACAGCCATGGAAACACTGGGTGAAACTCTACACTCTACAGGGCACCGGTACCACACGGGAGTCGTTTTCACCTGCTGGCACACAACGCACGAACAGGTTTCACTATTCTGCCTGCCGCAGGGTTAGCTGATAATACTAGCCTGGTGCAACGCTAAGGACAGCATGGTGTGCTTCAAATACTCACACGGTGCACTGCTACTCGTCACATGGTCTGCCGTGCTGCCCACTCAAGCAAGGGATGCTAACACTATCTTGGTGTGGTGCTTACACCATAAGTGGGGGGATGTATTGAAACCGATCCTGGTGTTTCAATCAGGGCATTACTATAGCTCTGATGTAGCAGGCTAGCGTGCTGGTGGTGACACTGATGACAATGATGGGGACGTTGATGAGTCATTAATGAGGCATAATTACAAATCGCTGTGGATCTCATATAGAGATGGCTGTCACATTTCCATTTGGATTGAATGCAACATTAGGTGTATAGTAACACTGATGGACTTTGTGTGCCACGGAAAGGCGTTGTGAAACCACAATTAACAAAAAATAAAGGAACAGAAGACAGCTGATCCAGGGTGGAAATGTATCAGAGGAAGTGTTTAAGAGTGTGAGTCGCTCAGTCTTGAGATTCTATTTAGTGTCATTAGCAGACAGTTTGGTTCATCCAGACTTAATTAGAGTGAATTATTGCATGTCATTAGGGAGCAGTCAGGCTTGTTGGGGCATCTCGCCTCGAGGATGACTATACAGACATTCTGGTTTGAACCCTGAACCTTTTGGCCGGGAGTCGAACAAACACAACGCTGCACTATCACTATCCTGCCCCCTTCTTTCAGTGTGGAGATGAGGAAGGGAGGGGGAGAGAGGGCGAGAGATGGAAAGGGGGAGAGAGAAAGAGAGAGCGAGATGGAAAGGGGGAGAGTGCGAGAGAGAGTGAGAGAGAAAGAGGGAGAGAGATGAAAGGGGAGAGAGGGAAAGAGAGAGATGGAAAGGGGGAGAGAGGGAGAGAGAGAGAGATGGAAATGGGGAGAGAGAGAGGGAGAGGGCGAGAGAGAGAGAGAGAGAGAGAGAGAGAGAGGGAGAGGGGCGAGAGAGAGAGAGAGAGAGAGGCGAGAGAGGGAGGGGGAGAGAGAGGGGGAAGAGAGGAGAGAGAGAGCGAGAGAGAGAGAGAGATGCGTCCTCCTTCAAGGCTGATGGCCAGCCAGGGAAAACAGGCCATGAATAATGGAAGAGGCCAGTGGATGTGCTGCCCCTGTAACTCTGGCGTGCCTCTTCCATGTAGCGACCTCGTTTAATAAACCGACTGCAGGCTGGCTGCGTCCCACCCCCCCCCGCCCACCCCTCCCCATTCAAAAGGTCATTGTTAAACCCTGGAAGGGCTTTGTGGCGCTGGAATTTTGTTAGAGTCGGATCATTGAAATCGGGGTATTTTCTTTTCAGTGTTCGTTCAGAGGGTTTACAGAACGACTACTGTGTTTTATCAGTGAATTAAAGAGCGGTTGTGTCTGGTTCGCCGGCGGGGCTAAAGCTGCTCTGAAACCCTCTGGGTAGATCTGCAAGTGACCTGAAAATAGATCTTTTCTGGATTAACATTTCATGAGCTTAAAGCTCTGGATCCTCTCGGAGAGTGACACTCCCTCCATAGGAGAGGTGCTAACAGCATACAAACAATTTCAGAGCGTATGGTCTGGGATCTGTCCAAACTCTAATGGTCAACAAGCAACTTCCGATCCAAAGGAATGAATGTTCTGAAGCCTGAGTTCCTGTTTTATGACTTTTGTGAATTTTTCCCTTTAACAAAAATTCTAAAAAACCTGTCCTGAACCATTCCCTTCTGAGTGACAACATACAAAACGCAGAGCGAGAAGGCAGTTCTTAGGAATACTCTATAACGACACCTCTCACAACGTCTCCCCACATTGTGTGTGCATCAGGACGGCCCTTAGGCAACACTATCCAATCCACTCCAACATCTTCATCAACCAAAAACCTACTGATCAGCTGTTTAGGAGGGTTCTCTTCTAACGTGAACAAGGACCATGAACAAGGACCGGAGAGAGAGAGAGAGAGAGAGAGAGAGAGAGAGAGGGAGAGAGAGAGAGAGAGAGAGAGAGAGAGAGAGAGAGAGAGAGAGAGCGAGCGAGAGCGAGCGAGAGCGCGAGAGAGAGAGAGCGAGAGAGAGAGAGAGAGAGAGAGAGAGAGAGAGAGCGAGCGAGAGGCGAGCGAGAGCGCGAGGGCGAGAGAGAGAGAGAGAGAGAGAGAGAGAGAGAGAGAGAGAGAGAGAGAGAGAGAGAGAGAGAGAGAGAGAAAAGAGTAAAAGAGTGTGAAAGACACCGACAGACAGAGAGGGGGTACTGCAGTGGGAGGCAGATTCCCAGACGTCGCCTCACAGCGAGAACCAAAGTGACATCAGCCAAGCAGCCATGTTGCCCGCATACACACACACAACACACACACCCACACACACCACACACACACACACACACACACACACACACACACACACACACACACACACAACACACACACACACACACACACACCACACACACACACACTGTCTGCTGCTGCTGCTGCTCTGCTGCTGCTGCACTCCAGTGCCCTGACCTTGAGGACAGTCATGGCTAACTGTCCCTGAGGAGGGTGTGTGTGTGTGTGTGTGTGTGTGTGTGTGTGTGGTGTGTGTGTGTGTGTGTGTGTGTGGTGTGTGTGTTGTGTGTGTGTGTGTGTGTGTGTGTGTGTGTGTGTGATGGTTGGGGGGAAGGGGGTGCCGGCTGCCAAACACACACACACACACACACACACACACACACACACACACACACACACACACACACACGCAACGCAAATAAAACTGCGGCTTAAACTGCAAACCATCAATCAGTACAATGCATCGACAAAGTTGCCCGGCACTTTGTTCGGTTGCTTTGATTGTCCTCAGCCTCTCCTGCAAGTCATGTCTGATAAAAAGGGCCGTCCGTTCTCTGGCTAATATAAAGTCCCTCAGCAGAATCCTAAAATGATACAGAGCGAGAGAGTCTGTACAGAGAGGGGAGATACAGGGAGAAGGAAGGAGTAGTGATAGAAGAAGGATACTAGAGATACAGA
>NC_079427.1:5430486-5448365 GCF_026213295.1 Gadus chalcogrammus | reverse complement strand
TACGACTTCACGGCAATACATACAAAACATGTTACTTGGATAGCAAACAATACAATTAGTTTATAAAAAAAATATTTTTTTAACATAATTTACAAATGTAACTCTCTCACGCAAAATAGGTCCAGCAGTCCTACGGCATATGGTATAGCAGAACTTCTGGGGGGAGACAGTACAGAGCCTGGGCTGGGAAACCAACAACTGGAGGGGCGGCGTTACGCCTTGGAGATATTTTACCGTAGAAAAAGTGATTCACTTAAGTAGACAACGTTTTCTGGAAAGGATTTTTATTAATGTATTTCTACAGTGGCCAGTCTGCCAGTCCAGTTCATTTGAAACCATAACAGACAGTTTTTCTTCCGAGCGATGGCCGAGTCCAGGTTCGCTGTTAATATCCAATCACATGCTTAAAGATGTCTCCAGCAACATGATTGGTCCAAAAAAAAAATAAGTGAGAGAAAAGGGAGCAACCCGTTTTGAGCTGGTCTTCCATCAGACTTCAGACAGGTCACCTACGGTCTGACATGTGAGACAACCCTTTAGGTAACGACGGGGGGTCCGCCTCTCCCATACCCTGACTCCGAGGTTCAGGAGTGACCCCCGAGGATCTCGTCCAGATTAATGTCCTTCATCCAGTCGTCGTTCCCTGAGCCCGACTTGAGCAGGGAGTCGATGAAGTCCGAGTCTGTGTTGATGCCCGGCACCGTGTTGTCCCCCTCGGGCAGGAAGTCGAAGGTCAGCCGGTTGACCCGGTTGTTCTGGTAGGTACCGGGCGACGGGCTTGCCCCCGAGAAGTTCCCGGCCGGCACCCTCTGCTCCGGGGAGGACTGGCTGGGGTTCCCCGGATGGGCTGGTTGGTTCTGGGGGCAGGTTGTTTCTTAGGGCGGGGTTCATAGCGAGGAGCGGGCCCATGTCTGGTGCCACCTGGTTGGGCGGGCCGGTGTGCCTCTGCTGGTATGCATGGTTCGATGACCCGTCCAGCTTGGTGCCGTGTGGGGGCGGTGGGTTGGTGAGCCTCCTCACACCACCACCACCACCGCCACCACCCAGCCCGGGAGCCACCCCCTGGCCCTGGCCTTGCTTCATCCCCGGGAGCCAGGCCGCATTGACCCCCGACAGCAGCCCCGCAAGCCCCGAACCGGGGCCTGGAGGCGGGGCCTGCTGGTCGAGGGAGGGCCTGGAGGGCGGTGCCCCGTTCATGGAGAAGGGACTTCCCTGGGCGCCAGGCCGCTGGAGGCGGGGCTTGTTGGCAGCGCCTGCGAGTCCCATGCGGTGCTGGTTGGTCTGCGGCTGGAAGGGCCCGAGACAGGGGCCTGGAAGACCTCCGCCGCCCACACCGAACCTCCTGTCCCCCGGTGCGGGGTTCATCTTGGGGCCAGGGTTGTGGGGCAAGTGGCAGGCCATGGGTGGAAGGCCGGTGTCAGGACCGTTGCTCATGGACTGGGAGGGGTTCATACCTTTAACGAAAAGGAACACGCACATCAACACACAACGTTTTCTGTGTATACTCCTTGCTCCAGTGTTCCCATTGCTTGAGAAGATTCCCTAATGCGCTGCTCCTAAATTAGTTGCACAAGAAACTCGCTGTAAAAAAGCTTTGAAGACCCAGAATTAAAGCTCTGGCAAACAACTAAAAGGATTTAGCTATACCAAATCCTGTATCTCTCGCATAGACTGTCAGAGGTTCTACTGAGAGGTTAATGTCTAGGTCAGGTTAGGGTTAGGGTTAGGTCCAGCAGGTAAAAGGGGTGGTCAGAAGAGGTCTGTCTGTACCTGTGAAGAGGGTCCCAGGTGGTCCTCCTCCCAGGCTCCTGGTCTGTTTGTAGTCCGGTTGGCCCCCCCCCCCCCTGGTCGGGTTAGGTGCTGCTGACTGGTCCTGTGGATTGTCTTGTCCTGAGGCACCAAACAAGGAGGCGAGGAAAAAGGATTAAAAACTGTTTGGAAATGACGGACCTCTTCTCAAATATTTTAAGAGGTTGAAGAAATCTGTTAAAGATTTAAAATACACCAAACTTGTTTCTGTCAAGGCTACGAAAAAGACGGACCGTTCCATTACCAACTGTCTTGACTGCGACATTATAGGAGAGTTATACTCCTTTAAATCAAACTATGATTTTTTTTTTACAAAGCCTCTGTAGGGAACACGGCATTTTAAATGACTGTCGTTTTTTTTTTTTTTTTTTTTTCTCTTACCGCCTCGCCAAGCGTGTTGGTGTGAAGCGATTGGTTGAGCTGTCGCTGCAGAACCGGGGTTTTGGCGGGGCTTTTCTGCTGTCCGATGGCCACCAGAGGTCCGCTGTTGTGCCTGAGACTGGGCCGTTAATGGGCAGCCGGGGTCCAGGAGAATACCCTAGATAGAGGCACGGAGAAATAGAAGAACACAAACGTTGCGTTACTTTCACATCGGCACTTTTCCCCGGTTTGCTTTGCTACGCTTGCTTCTGGCAGCTGCGCCAGAAAAGCCAGGTGGACGGTGGGAAGATTAACACAATTGCGGCCGCACAAAAGTGCAAACGCAATTACAAAGTCCCAACCCACTAGAGGACGGACATTCACCATAAACAGGTGAACCGTGTCAATGATGCCATTCAGTGTTCATACTGTGGTACGGGCTACTCCCTCCTCCTCCCTCCGCAGAAGAACAGGGAAGACCCAGAAAAGAGGCTTTCATTTTCCGGAGGTGGGGGGGGGGGGGGGTTTGTGAGTCCTTTTCAAGGCCTACGTTTCCCCTGATGATTGGTCTAAAGAGAGTGGGAGGAATATAAGAGACATGGGGAGCTGTGGGAGCTCGACACAGCCTGCGTTTAACCAGGGCTCGTTGACCCTCATTCATGAGTTACGCTTGATCGTGACAAGCCCACTTAAAAAAACTCTGTGGCTCATAAAAACACGCCATTAGACACAACAGAAGTCTAAACCCTGATTTCTGTGTCCAACGACTCCTCCTGGCCAAAGTGCGGATTTCCAGGTAGTTTTACCAGATGGAGGGATACTGTGTGTTTAAGCCTTTGTGTTTCACTCTGATAACAATATAAATCTTTTTTACCCCTAAGGCATTGGTCTAATACGTGGGAACGGTGGGATTGCTGTTACAAGCATCTGCTCTCTGGCAGTAAATTTGCACATCAATTTCAAAACACACGCACACACCTATATTATTAGTCACAGTGTTGAAACAGTTTCGATGAAAAGGGCGATAAGAGATTTGATTAAATAAGGGGAGACCAACATTAGGCTCCTGATAGAAAATTCAAATAAAAAGTAATGTTATAAATCAGATTCCAGTGTGTAGGTATCCAAACCCTCCAAACTGCTGTAATCAGGGATGAGAAAAGACCTGGGAAAAACTCGCCAAAACTGTTGGTTGTTACGCTTGTTCTCGCTTACCCGCACAGTGGGACAGAATAGGAGCAGGGATAAATATGAAAACAAACATCCGAGACGTCAGAGGGCCCAATATTTATTCAGAACATTAACACTGGCAGCCAGCGGCTGGGTTGGCCCCCCATCTGGCCAATGAGGTGGCTCGGTGGTGGTGACTGACCGTGTCCAAACAGTTGGTCACAATACCGGCCCTGGTTCGCTTCACTTCATTCCTCTCCAAGCCACCGTGAGAATCTTTTAACTGTTTGGACCAAATCTGATGGGCTCTTTGTTGGAAGAAAACACCAAACACCAACTCCTATCTCACCACCACCAATCTTCCCCCAAACCACAAGAGTTTGTTTTCCTTGTGTCTTAGTGTGAGTGCCGCTCTCTCCCACTGTAATCTCTATCTATCTTGCTCTCCCTATGTCATCTCAAATGTGTCATGGATGCCGTGTGTGTGTGTGTATTCTTCATCTTCTGACTAGGTCGTCAGCTAGTCCCCGCTGTAAATGAGTCCCACATGTGGGCAGAGAGAGAGACGGGGAGGGAAGGGGAGAGGAGGGAGAGACGTGAACACAGGCAGCTGACAGAGATCCTGCCTCTCTCTCTTTCTCTCGCTCTCTCTGTCAGTCTCTCTCTCTCTCTCCCCCTTTTCTCTCTCTCTGTCAGTGTGCCTCTCTCTCTCTCTCTCTCTCTCTCTCTCTCTCTCTCTCTCTCTCTCTCTCTTTCAGTCTTCATGTCTGTCCTTCTCTCTCTGTGCTTGGAGTATCTCTCCGTCTCCCTCTCTATGTTTCCTGCTCTCTCTGTATCTCTCTCTCTCTCTCTCTCTCTCTCTCTCTCTCTCTCTCTCCTCTCTCTCTCTCCCCCTTTCTCTCTCTCTGTCAGTGTGCCTCTCTCTCTCTCTCTCTCTCTCTCTCTCTCTCTCTCTCTCTCTCTCTCTCTCTCTCTCTCTCTCTCTCTCTCTCTCTCTCTCTCTCTCTCTCTCTCTCTCTCTCTTCTCTCTCTCTCTCTCTCTTTCCAGTCTTCATGTCTGTCCTTCTCTCTCTGTGCTTGAGTATCTCTCTGTCTCCCTCTCTCTGTTTCTGCTCTCTCTGTATCTCCTCTCGCTCCCTCTCTGTGTCTGACTCCCCCCCCCACTCCCCCTCTCTCTCTACCTCCTGCTAGCTCTATAGCGCTACACCGTCCCCAGGGACAGCCTCGGCATCTGGACTTGGCCCCGGCTCACTTTCCCAGGAACAAGCGCTCCCTTCACGGGCACCGCAGTCACACTGACCCCACAATCCACCCTCCCACCCCTCTCCCACAACCACCACCCCAACCCAATCATTCCCACTACCCCAGGGCCCCTCCCCTCCCCGTTGCGTAGTGACAATGGGTGGTGCAAGAACAGTGTGCATATATGTATATGAGGGCATTACTACCTCAGTCGATTACAAAAACAAAATCTCCTTAAGCCAAACTTGACTAATTTGTTGGGGATATCTGTGGCAGGCAAAGAGTGAATAGAGTTGTTGGTCATTAAAATTAAAAAACACATTTCATTGTAACTAATTCAGCTGGAGCCGTTAAGAAACATGGTACAAGATGTAAAAGAAAGCTTATTTCTCTCTCTAAATGAGCCCAGAGCAATCTACACAACAACAACAACAACTGGGCTGCCAACATGACAAGCAACGCTGGGAGGTTTATTCTGAGAGAACACAACACATCCAGCTGGATATCTTCCTCTACATTTGTTGAGCATTTTTGTCTGTTGCTACTAAAACTGGATTCACTCATTTTACGTTCTTCCCCACCAGCAAACTGAAGCAACATTAGCCACCGTTAGCCCGCTGCCCTAGGGTTTTATTCACCTAGTGGCGATCTTGCTTTCAAACGCTAGCTGGGTTGGGGGAATAGAAGGCTAGATCCCACAATCGCTGCGAGGACCAAGATTGCCGCCAGTTGAACAAGGGCCCATAGGGTATAGTTAAAAGCCAGCAGAAAGGAAGGGAACTATGTTGTTAGCTGGTGCTACATCGGGGGGATTAGATCACCACTGGGGTCCCTTTATTTCCACCCATTACTAATTCAACTCACTGTGGGAAGATACTTCTGCTGCCCCCTCTGCGAGCCGCCCTCTGTGAAACAGCCAAGTATTAACCCTAGCCACACTGCCTGCAGCTCTGTACACTAGCGTAGCCCCATGTTAGCATACAAGTTGTGCTTATTATGCTAACATGATGCTATGCTAGTACATAAGCCACACTTCCTGGAGGAGGTCTAGAGGCTGGCATGGTTATTATGCGAATATTATGTCACACTAGCACAGTGCTAACATCATGCATTTCTATTATGGATAGTTTTATTGTTGTGGGTAATCCCAGTATTTAACCCTAGCCACAGTGACAGAGCATGGTGGAGGTCTATGGGCTAACATAGCTATTATGCTAACATACTAGCACAGTGCTAACATTGTGTGGAACATGATGTTATGCTAGTGATTTAGCCCAGTATTTAACCCTAGCACACTGTCTGGTGGAGACCTATGGGCTAGTATGGAAATTATGCTAACATGATGTTATGCTAGAAGCTATTATGGTATCATCCCAGTGCATTAGCCAATTATATTTCACCATAGTCACACTGCCTGTAGTCTATGCATTAGCAAAATATAATTTAGCAGGATTAGTGAGCCATGGGGCTATGCTAGTGCTAGCCTGTTGGAAAATACTTTGAGAATAAGTCAGCTGGCTGTCTTCAGTTGGCTGCTGGTTTGTCTTTTGGGAATCCAGATATTTTCTAAGCTTTCCTATGTTATGTTCACATTATTAATGCAAACATGTGGAGTCCGATAAAAGAAATTGCTGTATGTAGCACACCACACTCACGAATATGATTACAAATATGTAATGTGTGTGTATGGCAAAAACTGTCAGTACAATATGCCTATCTATGTGTTTATTATCCTTTGTTCAATGCTATGATGACTGCTTCATTGTGAATTTGCTGGCTTGTATTTAAGCCTTGTGTAAGTGAAGTGGATGCAGAGAGCTTGTGTGTGTGTGTGTGTGTGTGTGTGTGTGTGTGTGTGTGTGTGTGTGTGTGTGTGTGTGTGTGTGTGTGTGTGTGTGTGTGTGTGTGTACATTGGGCAACCCGCATATTTTATAAAACTACAGCTCTTCATAAAACCATATGGTCCACGCCGCACTGCTGAGAGGAGGCTAAGGGCAAAACAACCACACATAATGATTGATCTACAATAGGCCTGTAATACTGCGGCATCCATGGGGCATCTCTTTGGTCACGGTGGGGATTCGAGACAGATATGTCCTGTGCAATAATCTTGATTGATAATTCAACTTTGCGGCTCAGTCCAATTTGTGTGTCCACATACATTTTTAAACCAAGTACTGTTTATGCCTTTGATTGTATTTAGGTAGTAGTCATTTATTTACTATTATATAGGCTATAACAAAATGACTACTATCTTTATAGTGATTATTTAGCAATTTGACCCTGGTAAGACCGCAGTAGTCCAGCTGAATTATATTACAGATAAGTGTTCTTCATTCAAATGCTTTCATGTCTTTTATTCAGAGGATTGTTACCCTATTGCTCAAGTATAATGATACTAAGGTCAAACGAAAAAAAAAATCATAACCTTAACATAACCTACAGAGTAAAAAAGAAAGCATCCATGCTCTTTTTTTTGTCTTGGTCAAACCGTTTGTGTTTTATGTTACTTCATACAGTCGAGCAGAGGTTTAAAAGTGTGATCAGCACACAAATGATCTTTTTGATCTATAAACAAAGGCATCCAGAGATACCATTCTTAGGAGAGGGAGACAGAGAGAGAGACAGAGATGGAGACATAGACAGAGAGAGAGGAGAGAGAGAGAGAGAGAGAGAGAGAGAGAGAGCGAGGGAGAATAGGGAGTTGGGGGAGAGCCTCCTCAATCATAACAAATCAGTGCTTGAACCTCCAGTACACAGCTAAGCAGATTACCGTCATTTTCCTCCGCTTGTCCCTTGTAGCTAACAACTTCCAATTAGCAAACCCCGCTGCGCATATCTGGGGCCTGACGGGAAGCCACCGTGACAGCCAGAGAATTAGAAGTCCTGCATGTTAATCCAGCCGGCGCTGGCAATCTGTGTCACAGTCAATGCGGGATGCAAGCAGAGGAAATGAATATTCAAGGGAGTCGCGGAAGCAGCTAGCTAGGGCAGTAGCAAGGAGAACGACCGCCGCAAGCTAACAGCAGCACATTGTTCCTTCTCCCGAGTTTCGGCGGGGGAAGGTCGCGAGCCAGGGAAAAGGCGGGAACATGTAGGAGAAGTGCAGTGCCCTGCAATTTTTTCCCAGTAGCAGTGCTGAGGTGTGTGTGATGTGCACGTATGTTGATGTGCATGTGCACTGTTCTGGTGTGCGTGTGCATTGTGCAGATGTGCGAGGGCACGTCGCTGATGTTCAATTTACTGCCTTTAATGTCAGTGCAAACACAGTTTTTTAAGTCAGCAATTTGTAGCCATCCCATCGCCTAGGTTTCATGATACTGTTGTTTCTGTTTTTAAAAAATCCAATCTTTGGGCTGCTTTCCAATTATTACTTCTCTCTTTATGCTACCTACATACGTTAATCCAACGTCCCGGTTCACCTGACATTTTCACCTGGTTGCCCAACATATCTATAAACACTAAATTGTCCCTATTTTGTCCCGCTATTCACCACAATTAAATATAATACGACAATATACTTGTTTTCAGCGTTTATCATCCTCTTTCCCACTCATTATTACCTAACCCAATCAAAAAACATAAACATTGCACCACAATTTCATCACTGATTGTCTATATCCATTTCAATCAATCAAAGTCTGCTGCTAGCCTTTGATGCTTTAGACTCTGTCTGGCAGTCTGTCAGTAGACCTCTAGAAGGCTTGCACTTTTCTTAGGAAATAGCCAGCAAAGAAAATTCTGTATTCTGCCGACGCTGCAAGAGTACAATTTTGGTCACGCGCGGTGGAAATGCAGACATAAAAGATCATATTAAGACGGCCAACCATAAGCGGTTGCTACGAGCGGGAACTAGCACAGTTGCGCCCTACTCTAGAGAGTCAAATGCCGGTGACAGTGATCTGAAATGGGAATCTCAGCAGGGGACTTTTGCCGAGCGCAAACATGTGCACAAGCGTGAACGCACATGCACTTAAGGGTCCCGGTTTGGGAGTTTGAAAATGTAGTTACTCTATTCCTTCATATAGTCTAAAGCCATTCATGAGCAAATGCCACACACAATATGTGTTTTTTATAATTCTAACACAATTCTAACACTTTTTAGTGGTCTGTATTCTTCCAAAATATATCTCCACTTCCAACAATGACAATCTAACAACTGAGGGTGGAGCAGTGGGGGGGCACTGACATGTTTCTAAATAAAACCAAATTGAATATCTTCAAAAGAAAGATTTAACCATTTTTTTTAACAAGGGGAGCCCATTAAGATTTAACAATCTCCTTTTCAAGGTAGCCCGGCCCAGCGAGGCAGTGTCTCGTGCCTTGCAGTGGCGCCAATAATCCAGCTGCTGTGCTGCACAACTGCTCCATGCATGTTGGCAAACACCGAGGTGACACACTCTGCTTGGTATCCTATTACTGCGTGAAATATGCATCCTGTTACCTCAGTACTGTCTACAGTGGTTGTGTGCTGCAACGTTTCTACTTTTAAAGTAAATGTATTCCTTTGTATTTTCCTCTGTCTATGTATTGCTTTACTAGAATTCTAGTAACATGTTATACTTCACACTTTCTTACCTCATTATAGTAATCGAAAATACTAAGACAATCAATGACAGAAGGTAATAACATATCTTTGCAAGGAAGCAAATTGTCTTCGTAAACCAGAATCAGCCTGATTTGGGTTCGGTCTTTAGATCGACCAGCCAGACATAGATCTTAAAACACTGCTTGTCGGTTCTTTTCTACCCCACGACCAGGCCATCAGTCATGATGTGAGGATTGTTTAGTGCACAGGGAAACCTGTTGGGTCTTACCTGCCGCTGGGCCAGTTTGAAATGTAGCCCAGGTCCGTGCTGAGGTAGGGCCTTCTGCTGCAGACACTGGGACCCCGGCCCCGGGATCTGGGAGGTCTGGTAGTGGTGCTGGTTCTGGTTCTGACCCCGGGGTCGACGGCGGCGGCTGCTGCTGCTGCTGCTGCGCTGCTGCTGCTGATGCTGCTGCTGCTGCTGCTGCTGCTGCTGCTGGACTGAGGTTTTGTTGAGGGCGCCCGTCATCACGGACATGGGTGCGTTGGGCGAGGTCGCCACCTTGGGACTGAAGTGCAACGTGGGCTTGGTGCTCAGGACCTTCATGTCCAGGTGGCCGCCGCCCACTCCGTTGTGGCCGTTGGCCTTGAAGAGGCAGTGGTTGATCCCCTTGGCCTGCGGGCCGGCCATGCGCTGGGGGTTGAGCGGGGCCTTGTCCTGGGAGAAGCCGGGGCCGGCGGCGGAGTGGGGGGTTGACGGAGGGGGCCCAACCCGCCATCCCGGCGGGGGAGTTCTGGTGGTGCTGCAGGTGGTGTTGGTGGTGGGGGTGATGGGGGTGGGGGTGTTGGTGGTGGAGCAGGGCGTTGGGCTGCTGCTGGTTCGCCGCCATCTGCTTGAGCTGCTCCGCGTGGGACACACCTCGGGCCAGCAGGGCATGGGCCTGGGGGCCGGGCCGGCCGGGGGGCTTCTGGCCCAGGGCGGAGGGCGACGCGGAGGCCAGGGGCCCGCCGGTCATGGTGAAGGAGGGCCCCGCCGACGCCGGCCGCAGCTGGGGCGAGCTGGCGTGCGCGTGGCAGTAGTCCGTCGGGGAGAACTCCGTCTTGATGGGCTTGTCCCCCAGGAGGGCGAAGAGGCCGGCGGGCCCCCCCCCCCCACCACCCGTGGAGCCGGTCCGCTCCAGGTCCAGCCCAAAGGCGTCGTCCTGCTTCAGCATCTTCTCGAACTCCAGGTCGTTGAGCGGACGGCACCGTCTTGGTCAGCTCGTCGAACAGGTCCTGCAGCTCGGGGTCGATCTGCCCGCCCGCCCTCCTCCTTGAAGTCGAAGATCTGTCGGCGGTGGACTGGCCGCAGGACGCCACCGCTCGCTGGGCTCCTGCTTCATCTCCTTCAGCGTCAGGTTGAAGGTGTCGGCGTCCACGCCCGGCGGCAGCATGAAGCTCTTCCTGTGCAGGACGTTGTCATGGACGAGGCCGAGGAGGACGAGGAGGAGGAGGAGGACGGGTGTCCCTGCAGGGACTGGGGCTGGGCGAAGTTGTGGCCGCAGGGGCCGTGAGGCGGGCCCAGGCCCCCCGCGGTCCAGGCGGGCCCGCTTGAAGTCAGCGCCGGAGATGCCACAGGAGAGGCCGTTCTGCTTGGGGAGGGGGCCCGGAGCGTGGCCCTCGAGCTTCCTGCGCAGGGAGCCTTGCAGCTGTGGGGACACGAAGAAGACAGGATGAGGACGGCTGTCTTAAGATCAATTTATTCAAACTTAATTGTTTCACATGGTAACATCATGTGGTTACAGTGTATTCAAACATGTGAGACAAAAAAGGGTACACTGAGTGGTTGCGAACTGTTGTGGTTACAAAAAGACCTATGATGGTTGAGTAATCGGATGACCATAGGGAAGCAATAAGTACAGCAATAAATATTTGTATTTATTTCTATAAGAATAAAAAGAAAAAATATACATAATATATGTACATACACAATTAGAGGAGTAGAAATGTTGTTCACATACACTACTATTAGATATAAAGAACTTATACATACTGTATATCTAATATTACAAATATTTACTAGGCGCCATAAGAATACGAATATTCGGTTATTGACCAGAGAACGTTAATCCAAACCTACTAATTATCTTAAAACGAAACCAAATAAAAACGGTTCATCGTTGTGTTATTAAAATCAAACGGTAATCCTCACGTAATGTTTTTATAACAACGTCCAGCCAGTGTAGAATCATTGCCCGAGCGGTGCATGAAGTGAGCCGGTTCACATTATGATACATCTAAGTTACACTGCGATGAATTTTATAAAACCATCCCCCAGCATTAACATGTAAATTAATCCCTTCTTACAAGTAGCTCCCAGCGACGTTCTGTCTACACAGCTGAATGTGAAGATCTCCGCTCGCTTAACGACCTTGTTTTAATGCAGTGCCATAAAGCAACTGTTACCATGGTACAGTCAAGCTAAAAAAATAATTACGCTCTTGAATTCATCGCTGTGTTGTGATATTAATAGGAACCACTCGTACTACTGAACCAGATATGCTGGAACCAAAGGAAACTATGCACTTCAACAACTATCATCCCCTCACAACGCCACCACCATCAGCAAGAACGCGCAGTGGCTACATTACTACTCCAAACTAAGCAGCTCAGCGTAAAAAAGGCCCCGATTGGAACAAGAAGAGACAAGATACATGTGTTTAATAAGGGGAGATATCAGCGATATGGTAGAGCCCTTACAGGAATCTCATGTGGATGACTACAGTGGGAAATAAAACTTCCTTTGTCTGTTCTCCCCTTCATTTGCATAAATGATATTCTCCCTCCACCGCGGCTCGTTAGATCGCCGGAGTATTCCTTTGTTGTTTGAGTGTCTGATTAACGCGCGGCTGTGGGTGTACCTCTCCTGCTATCTGTCCTCCCCGCGAGTGTCTTTGTTACGCGTTAATAAGCACGTCCCCGCTGCCTGAGCGCGGATGGGGAGGGTGGAACGAACGTGGACGCCGCGCAGCCTCATGGAACGTCATCCCTAGACCTCTCTCAGACTGTCGATCGATGATCAGCTCAGACTTTTACCTTCCTGGGACTTCGATCTGTTGTAATATGTAATAATGTGAAGTGTGGATATGGGAAAAGTCATTAAATAATAATATGATGCGTGTGTGTGTGTGCATGGGCTAATAAAGATCCATTAATAATCTGATGTTTGTGGTGTGTGTGGTTTGTGTCTGTGTGCGTGTGTGTCCGTGTGTCCTGCGTGCGTTTGTGTGCGTTTGTGCGCGTGTGTGACTCGTTTTCCCCCCAAAGTAGCGCACACACACTGCCCTCGGTGGATTGTGTGGTCAGTATTTAAATTGAACTCACACAGAGCTAACAGAAGTGGAGTGTGTGGCCCCGGGGGGGGGGAAGCTGACTGATCCGCTCCCTGCAAGGACATGCAAGACGCTGCCATCTCAACAACACAGCCATGGAAACACTGGGTGAAACTCTACACTCTACAGGGCACCGGTACCACACGGGAGTCGTTTTCACCTGCTGGCACACAACGCACGAACATGTATCACTATTCTGCCTGCCGCAGGGTTAGCTGATAATACTAGCCTGGTGCAACGCTAAGGACAGCATGGTGTGCTTCAAATACTCACACGGTGCACTGCTACTCGTCACATGGTCTGCCGTGCTGCCCACTCAAGCAAGGGATGCTAACACTATCTTGGTGTGGTGCTTACACCATAAGTGGGGGGGATGTATTGAAACCGATCCTGGTGTTTCAATCAGGGCATTAATATAGCTCTGATGTAGCAGGCTAGCGTGCTGGTGGTGACACTGATGACAATGATGGGGACGTTGATGAGTCATTAATGAGGCATAATTACAAATCGCTGTGGATCTCATATAGAGATGGCTGTCACATTTCCATTTGGATTGAATGCAACATTAGGTGTATAGTAACACTGATGGACTTTGTGTGCCACGGAAAGGCGTTGTGAAACCACAATTAACAAAAAATAAAGGAACAGAAGACAGCTGGATCCAGGGTGGAAATGTATCAGAGGAAGTGTTTAAGAGTGTGAGTCGCTCAGTCTTGAGATTCTATTTAGTGTCATTAGCAGACAGTTTGGTTCATCCAGACTTAATTAGAGTGAATTATTGCATGTCATTAGGGAGCAGTCAGGCTTGTTGGGGCATCTCGCTCGAGGATGACTATACAGACATTCTGGGTTTGAACCCTGAACCTTTTGGCCGGGAGTCGAACAAACACAACGCTGCACTATCACTATCCTGCCCCCTTCTTTCAGTGTGGAGATGAGGAAGGAGAGGGGGAGAGAGGGCGAGAGATGGAAAGGGGGAGAGAGAAAGAGAGAGCGAGATGGAAAGGGGGAGAGAGCGAGAGAGTGAGAGAGAAAGAGGGAGAGAGATGAAAGGGGGAGAGAGGGAAAGAGAGAGATGGAAAGGGGGAGAGAGGGAGAGAGAGAGAGATGGAAATGGGGAGAGAGAGAGGGAGAGGGCGAGAGAGAGAGAGAGAGAGAGAGAGAGAGGGAGAGGGCGAGAGAGAGAGAGAGAGAGAGAGAGAGAGAGAGGGGGAGAGAGAGAGGGGGAGAGAGAGAGAGAGAGCGAGAGAGAGAGAGATGCGTCCTCCTTCAAGGCTGATGGCCAGCCAGGGAAAACAGGCCATGAATAATGGAAGAGGCCAGTGGATGTGCTGCCCCTGTAACTCTGGCGTGCCTCTTCCATGTAGCGACCTCGTTTAATAAACCGACTGCAGGCTGGCTGCGTCCCCCCCCCCCCGCCCACCTCCCCATTCAAAAGGTCATTGTTAAACCCTGGAAGGGCTTTGTGGCGCTGGAATTTTGTTAGAGTCGGATCATTGAAATCGGGGTATTTTCTTTTCAGTGTTCGTTCAGAGGTTTACAGAACGACTACTGTGTTTTATCAGTGAATTAAAGAGCGGTTTGTGTCTGGTTCGCCGGCGGGGCTAAAGCTGCTCTGAACCCTCTGGGTAGATCTGCAAGTGACCTGAAAATAGATCTTTTCTTGATTAACATTTCATGAGCTTAGAAGCTCTGGATCTCTCTGAAAGTGACACTCCCTCCATAGGAGAGGTTCTAACACATACAAACATATCAAGCGTATTGTCTGGGATCTGTCCAAACTCTATCGGTCACAAGCAACTTCCTATTCCAAAGAAGGAATGTGCTAGAACCTGAGTTCCTGTTTTATGACTTTTGTGAATTTTCCCTTTAAAAAAATTATAAAAACCTGTCTGAACCAGTTTCCCTTCTGAAGTGACAACATATCAAAACGCAGAGCTAGAGAGCAGTTCTAGGAATACTCTATAACGACACCTCATCACAACGTCTCCCCACATTGTGTGTGCATCAGGACGGCCCTTAGGCAACACTATCCAATCCACTCCAACATCTTCATCAACCAAAAACCTACTGATCAGCTGTTTAGGAGGGTTCTCTTCTAAACGTGAACAAGGACCATGAACAGAGGACCGGAGAGAGAGAGAGAGAGAGAGAGAGAGAGGAGAGAGGAGAGAGAGAGAGAGAGAGAGAGAGAGAGAGAGAGAGAGAGAGAGCGAGCGAGAGCGAGCGAGAGCGCGAGAGAGAGAGAGAGCGAGAGAGAGAGAGAGAGAGAGAGAGAGAGAGAGAGCGAGCGAGAGCGAGCGAGAGCGCGAGAGAGAGAGAGAGAGAGAGAGAGAGAGAGAGAGAGAGAGAGAGAGAGAGAGAGAGAGAGAGAGAGAAAAGAGTAAAAGAGTGTGAAAGACACCGACAGACAGAGAGGGGAGTACTGCAGTGGGAGGCAGATTCCCAGACGTTCGCCTCACAGCGAGAACCAAAGTGACATCAGCCAAGCAGCCATGTTGCCCGCATACACACACACACACACACACACACACACACACACACACACACACACACACACACACACACACACACACACACACACACCACACACACACACACACACACACACACACACACACTGTCTGCTGCTGCTGCTGCTGCTGCTGCTGCTGCACTCCAGTGCCCTGACCTTGAGGACAGTCATGGCTAACTGTCCCTGGAGGAGGTGTGTGTGTGTGTGTGTGTGTGTGTGTGTGTGTGTGTGTGTGTGTGTGTGTGTGTGTGTGTGTGTGTGTGGTGTGTGTGTGTGTGTGTGTGTGTGTGTGTGTGTGATGGTTGGGGGGGAAGGGGGTGCCGGCTGCCAAACACACACACACACACACACACACACACACACACACACACACACACACACACACACACACACACGCACACGCAAATAAAACTGCGGCTTAAACTGCAACCAATCAATCAGTACAATGCATCGACAAAGTTGCCCGGCACTTTGTTCGGTTGCTTTGATTGTCCTCAGCCTCTCCTGCAAGTCATGTCTGATAAAAGGGCCGTCCGTTCTCTGGCTAATATAAAGTCCCTCAGCAGAATCCTAAAATGATACAGAGCGAGAGAGTCTGTACAGAGAGGGGGAGATACAGGGAGAAGGAAGGAGTGATAGAAGATAGGAAAACATATAGCGCTAGAGATACAGAGAGGCAGTGTTATAGAAAGATAGGGATAAAAAGAGAGGGATAGAGATTGAGGGAGACAGAGAGGAAGTGTTGGATAAAAGATAGGAATAAAAAAGAGAGGGATGTAGAGACAGAGATATTGTGCAGTGTCTCACCTCTGTGTTGGTTAATCTATTCAGCAGAGCCGGTACACATCTTGTAATCACCCCCTGAGAGACTTACAAACCCTCTCCCCGGCTTCTGACACGCACGGAACAGCGCTACAGAATAAAAGCATCAAAAACACTATTGTGTTCCCTGGGAGACGCAATATTTATGTGGCGGCGCAGGTTACAGTGTTCTACAGGAGGGATTTTTGGTTTGATTTACGACGCAGAACACCAAGGACCACGAGGACGTAGATCAGACCCATTGATCAGCTGGAGCCCAGCACTGAACCCCAGCGATGGCACTCCTGTAATAACTTAACTCTGCGCTAAGTGAGACGGAGCCGACAGTCACTGGAGCCGGTGCGTGCTACCACATTCATGCCACGGTAACGGTTTAGTTGCTGAAAAAACAACAACATAAAATGCGATAATTGTACACATAAATATTCTGCGCATACTTTTTGTGTGATGGGATTATGAGGCTGGGGTTTTGGTTGTGGTGAGATAGCCCTAACAGAGACAGTGGATGGAGAGATGAAGTAGGACTAAAGGAAGCAGACACAATCAAAGTGGGCCTACAGAGATAGCCGAGACATACAGTAGGCCTACAGAGATAGGAAATAGAGAGACCCAGTAGACCTGCAGAGACAGAAGGTAAATACAATAGGCCTACATAGCTGGCTGATAAGAGAGATTCAGGAGGGCCTACACATATAGCAGACAAAGGGGTACAGTAGGTCTATCGATAGCAGATAGAAATATGGGAAGACTACAGACTTAGCAGACAGATGAATACAGTAGGCCTGAGGAGATAGGAGATAGAGATACAGTAGGCATGCAGAGATAGGAGAAACCTACGGAGATAGAAGATAGATAAATACAGTAGGCCTACAGAGAGAGCAGATAGATAAATACAGTAGGCCTACAGAGAGAGCAGATACCTACAGAGATAGCAGATAGATAAATACGGAAGGCCTACAGAGAGAGCAGATAGATAAATACAGTAGGCCTTTTGAAGATACCAGATAGAGATACAGAAGACCTACGGAGACACCAGATAGAGATACAGTAGGTCCACGTAGATAGCAGATACTGTAATACAGTAGACCTACGTCGAAGGCTTGGGCTCCTCAGCATTTTGTCTCCCACAGTTCCTGACACAGTTCTATTAGATTGAGGCGGTCCTCCGGGGACACACAGGGGAAAAGGACGAGCAACAGCAGGAAAAGAAGAACAAAGACAGAGACAGGGAAAGAGAGAGAGAGAGAGAGAGCGAGAGAGAGAGAGAGAGAGAGAGAGAGAGAGAGAGAGAGAGAGAGAGAGAGAGAGAAAATAGAAAGGGGAAAGAAAGAGACAGCGAAAGAGAGAGGCAGCGAGCGAGAGAGAGAAAGAGAGAGATGCAACGAAAGAGAGGGACAGAGGAAGAGAGAGACGGCAAGAGAAAGACAGAGAGATAGAGAAGGAGCTGGTCTTTATGGCAGCCTTTGGGAAATAGGCAGTTCATAGCAGCCGTTTTAAAACAAATTTGTCCATAATGTTTGCAATTTCTTTTATTTTTTACAGTAGAAAACGCACCATCAACTAAACAAAGGAAGAAGTCCAGACTATTAAATACATTTATTTTATTATTGCAATGTAAAAATATATGTTCTCTCTGTCAAACATGAAACAGCTTCTAAATCTCATTATTACCCCTGTGGCACCACTTCTCAACCAGAGATTTAATAGGATTGTGCTGTTCCTTCGTACCCTCTGGTGCTTGAATTAGAGTGATATACCATCACACATTAGAAGAATATTAACCTACTGGAAACATCCGTCTGAAATACTCTGATAATAAAAAAATATTTTTTTGATTAAATATGAAAGATTACATAGGATTAGATTTGATACTGTGATAAGTAAGAGATCTAACACTCTGATGAGCGAGGGATCTATGCAGGCTATTACAATCGTGGCCCTGTCGTCTTTTCAACTGCCAACTCTCAGCTAACTTGTTTATCGCTGGTCGACATGGCGACGCGTTGGGTTTAATTATCCAAACTGCTGCGGCGAGGGAAAAAAAAAATATGGAGGGCAAAA
>NC_079427.1:5420486-5425486 GCF_026213295.1 Gadus chalcogrammus | reverse complement strand
GGGGGAAGTGCACCGTCACCAAGGGGTTGTTTGAAATTAATAATCAGTGTTTGAGTTTGAGTTGTGGTGCAAACAAATTAACCGTGTGCAAAGAGATGCTACCACTACTACTAACACACACACACACACACACACACACACCGTACACACCTCTGGCGCGGTTACCGTGGCAACCCGTTGGATTAGTGTCCAAACCTGGATTTAGATGTTCTCTTGCGAACATGGGACACATTGTGCAGCCGTGCTGAAGCCAGCATATCCCCCCATATCACCCCCCCCCCCCCACCACACACCACACACACACACACACACACACACACACACACCCCGCCCCCTCCCAGAAAAAGAACACAGGAACAACAAATGATGAAACAATATTCATCAATATCAGATACGACCACGGCTAAGTGCCCCGAACAGAAACACAGATCCATTTTATATCCCTGTGGGGGGAAGCCAGGGTTAAGTAGTTAATGGTTCGCTGTAGCTCTGGCTAATGCTCTCTCTCTCTCTCTCTCTCTGTCGGTCTCTCGGTGACTCTCTACCGCTCACTGGTTGGATCACAGCTTCCAGACACCACAGTAACTGACACAACATGCCAGAGACGCGGCCGGAAAACACACCCGGCTCTGTGTGCTCTGGTACATTTTTATAGTGGAGTTAGTTCATTTTGATTTCGGTTAAATTACACAGACAGCAGACCATTCCACACAAATATTTCCAATGCGCCCACATGTTTTCAAGGGCACAAATCTGAGTTACTGCAAATGAAGAAACCAACGGAAAAAAAAATGGGAACGTAAGAGAACAGGATGCTGGGGTGACCCCCCTCTCTCCCTCTTCCCCAACACACACACACCAGGAACATGATAACGCCAGCAAAACCCAAACTCAGTGGTTTAAATAAATGAGAAAGACAGCAAAGACAGCTTGGAGGAGCTAACTGCCTGAAAAAAAAAACTGCAGCAGTCATGTTAATCTTGTAAAAACACACACAGGGAAGCACACGTACACATAAACACACAGAAAGATTAGTCAAACAAATCAACTATTATAAGAAGAATGCGAGTGTGTGTGTATATGTGTGTGTGTGTGTGTGTTTGTGCGTGTGCGTGTGTGTGCGTGTGTGTGTGCGTGTGTGTGTGTGTGTGTGTGTGTCTGTGGGTGTGTGTGTGAGATGGTGTGTGAGTCTGAGTGTGTGTGTGTGTGTGTGTGTGTGTCTGTGTGTGTGTGTGTGTGTGTGTGTGTGTGTGTGTGTGTGGCATTTAAATAGGAGGCCCTCATCATAAATCATCAGCCTTGCTCTGTATCCCACCATGGTAATATCTTTACTGCCAGACATTAATAAGACAACATCGTCCGCGTAAGACAAACAAATAACAAATAAATAAACAAATGTATAAATATCTTTAGTGCTGCGCAGTTTTCCGCCTTTCCGGCTGGCAATGGGCCGTAGTGGGATTATAGCGGAGAGTCAATCGAGCAGAGGTACCGCGCAAACAAACAGAGAAACTAGCAGACCCCGAGCAACGATTTATACAGGATCCGCCTTAGGTATGGTAAATATAGTCCATCTAAATAAACTAAAAACACAAATACCGGCTTGCCAGTGCGGAGACCGAGACACAGAGATTCGTTTTTTTTGACGGCGGTTGGTTGAAAAAGCAAATAGTATTCCTGGCCATTGTGTGTCGATATATGTGGATGAAATGGTGTCACTGTGGCGTTTTGCATCCGTTGCTTCCCAACCGCGTACGAAACATCAGGGAGAGACGGTCGTTAGCGATGTGGATTTTTAGGATGAAGCTCTGATTCTAGAACAGTCCGACACAGATCCCAAAATAGAAGCACTTGATGGAAGCGGTATGGGCTGAGATCAGGGAAAACATAGCGCTTCACAACATCACAGATCACACGTTATTGCCCGATTAAAACTACCACCCTGTCTGCTTTCAGGTGGCACTGGGAAAGAACTGAGTAGTAGTGGGGACGGGGAGTTAGACTCCCAGGTGAACGGTTCTGTGTTCGATCCCCCCAACGTCCTTAGCTCAACCTCTGGCTGGGATCCCCTAGCCTTAACCACCCATGCACCTTAACGACACGTGTCTTTAACTGTAAGACCTCCTTTGATTAAAACGTCTCTTTAAAATGACTACATGGTAAAAAAAAGACAAAGGAAACTATTCTGGGTTCAATCTCCGATGTCCGGAGGCATCCCTGAGCAAAGATGATTAAAGACTCGTATCATCTATTGACGCGTTGCTTTGAAGCGCTGGCTAAATGACCGAACAGCGCGTAGTAAACAAGCGCTAGTGCTGTGACAACTAACCCGTAAGCATCCTTGAGATAAGATGCCCAAACCCCTATATCTATTCATTCATGAGCTGCATCTCAATTCCCTGTAAGTCTCTTTGTACAAAGCGTGACTACATAGTAAACAGTGATAGCCACAGCGTGTCGGAGGTCCTAAACCCGTTATGTGTGTGTGTGTGTGTGTGTGTGTGTGTGTGTGTGTGTGTGTGTGTGTGTGTGTGTGTGTGTGTGTGTGTGTGTGTGTGTGTGTGTGTGTGTGTGTGTGTGTGTGTGTGTGTGTGTGTGTGAGTGAGTGTGTGAGCGAGCCTGTCTCAGCAGGCAGGGCCACCGGTCCTGTGATCCGACAGTTCCTTGAGAACGGCGCTGTGGCTCTTTCTATACGTGACGTGTCTCAGCTGGTCGGGACGGGCCAGGACCGCTCCCAGGTGAAGTAAAGAGGTGTCCGCAGAAACAACTTTCCCATGACGCACCTGGAGAGGCCATCGCAAGGAACGTCTGCCACTGCCTTATTAAAATGTACATTTAGGGCATTTAGCGGACGCTTCTATATGAAGTGACTTACAATAAGTACATTCGTCATAAGAAAGTGAGACAATATATCGCTGTCGGGTCGACATCAATTAAATGGGGGGGCGGGGGGGGAGGCTATGCAACGCCTAGCTGTGCTCTCTACTCTATGTGAAATGTACACGTTCTGAATGGTTTTAAAGTATACAATGTGGGCATACGACGAAGAAGATATCCTTATCTTATCTTTTAAGACTTAATTAAATATGTATCAACTTTGGTGTCTTGAATGCTGTTTGAATAATCTCTATTTAAGAGCGGGTGACACACCCCCTCCAGCTCTGAACCTCGTAAGAGCCAGCACATAAAAACCAGAGGGCCCCTACGGCGGTCTGGGGCCTCTTTGAGATGTTAACATTGCACTCCAGATTGCGGGTATAGAGACTGTGCTCGAGAAGGTCAGGTGGGTGCATTAGGTGACAGATGAATGACCAATTTTCGAAAACAAATCGGCCATTGTTCCACGACGTGACATTCTTCCTGCATGACAGTGGTTGTCTTGTGGAGTTACCTTCAGCGGGCACTTTGATCCAAAAGGGACTTGACAGTGAATTCAGACGCAGATCATTAAGGAGTCCTCTTGCTCAAGGATCCCCACAGGTTGGACTGTGAACATGGAGGAATCTTTTTTTTTTAGCTACAGGCTAGTAAAACGATCCTCTCTCTCTCTGAGTCTGGACTACCCCTCCGATGTCATAGAGGTGGCGTTGTTTCTGTACTCAGCTGCATGTTCGACTCCCAAGCCGACAGGTATCGTACCCCTATTGTACCAACTCTGTACCCCTACAGGCATGTCATATCTAAGACGATTCACCCCAAGTCGTATTTGCATAGACGAATAAAAAAACGAATAAAGTCAACGGCACTGGACGACGTCAATCTCACCACACCCTGACCAGAGCCCATAAGACCATGAGACCATGAGACACAGGGCAACACCGCCGCTGTAGCCGGGGGACGTCGTTGCCAGGGAGACACACTGGCTATTTGATGTCCTACGCCGCTTTAATAAACCTTAATAAACCGCCACAGAGCCCCCACCCACCCAGAGGGCTCCAGCAGGGCAGACCGGGCCATCTGGTTACCATCACAGGAGGGGGTGAGATCTGGGAGTGTGGGGGGGGGGGGGGGGGGGGGGGGGGGGGGGGGAGGGCGCTGGCTCTGGTCAGCCTCCTCCCACCACCCCTCCCCTCTCTCTCTCCCCACCCTCACCCCTCTCTCTCCCCCCTCTCACTCCTCCGTCCGTACAGATAGCAGCAGCCACGCGGCGGGATGAAAGTGGCGAGAGCCCCGGCGAAGGTTAGCGGGGAAATAAATTGGCAGATTTGTGCGAGCCGGGGAGCGCGGGGGGGTGAGGCGCTGGGCGTCGGAAGCGGGATTACACGGCTATCAATCTCCCCCCGCAGACTCCCCGGGAGCAGGAGGGGGGGGGGGGGGGGGGGGGGGGCTGGGGGAGGGATCAGAGAGCAGCGGAGGGTGTGTTTTTAGATTGATAAAACAGTGGTAGGACTTTGCACGCGCGCCGGCGCTACGTGTGAGCGCAGAGACGCAGCATGTGCTCAAGGTCATCCCTCATCATTCAGTGGCCTACTTCTGTCACTGCGTGTGTGCGTCTCTCTGTGTTTGGTGTGCGCGCGCATGTGTGTGTGTCTCTGTGTCCTCTCTGTTGTATTTGATCGGGTGTGTGTGTGTGTGTGTATCTACATCTCTCCATGTGTTTAATGTATCTAGCTTTGTGTGTCTGTGTGCATGTGTATCTCTGCTGTTTTGTTTTAATGAGTCTCTGTGCGTATCTGTGAGTACAATACCTGGGTACGTAAGGCTTGTGTCTGTGTGTGTGTGTCTGCGTGTTGAATGTGTGCGATTCTCTACGAGTATGTTTGTGTGTGAGGATGTATGTGTTTAATATGTGTTTATGTGTTTGTGTGTGTGTGTGTGTGTGTGGGGGGGGGGGGGGGGGGGGGTTGTGTGTGTGTGCATAGGTAACAAGGAGCTATGTTGAGTTATAAAGTGCCATGTGTAGCGGCCCTCAAACAAAGAAGACATCTGGCTCTGGTGTCAACTGAATATGACAACCGCACCATACTGCTGTCACATTGAACTACACCTAGCTGTGTGTG
>NC_079427.1:5410486-5417986 GCF_026213295.1 Gadus chalcogrammus | reverse complement strand
TAAGCAAAAAAGAAAAAAAAGGGAAAATATGCAAATTCGACAACTTCCTTCGACAAGGGAAAATCTGAAGAAGGTGCCGCCGTCAAGTTAAAACACAAAAAAAACACAATCCCATGAATAATGTATGTTTTTCTTTTGTCTTTGTTGCTAAATGATCTGTCCGTGACAACCGTTTGCTAAGGCAGTAGCAACAACATCACATCCTCATATATGTAAACACAAACCACATGAACTCTGCATTCTGTGGCCCCAAACTGTCACACTTTAACATTCATTATTGTATTAATATCAGATTACAAATGACGCTGTCCCCTCCAACTCCGCTAACAAAAGAGCAGGGAATGACCACAATGCAAATGGAGTTGAACTGTGACTTAAAGGGAGTTGGCGGGGGGAGAAAGGGGAGGAGGAGGAAGGAGAGACAAAAAAAAAAAGATGAGGAGAGGGGAGGAAAGAAGGAAGAAGGCAGAATAGACTAGAGGAAGAGGAGGAGAGTAATGGAGACAGGGTAAAGGAAAGAGAAGAGGAGAGTAAAGGAGAAAAATAGAGCAGGAAAGGAAGAAACCAGAAGAGAGGAGAGGAAGGAAAAGTAGAGCCTCTCTCTCCCTCTATCTCTCTCTCTCTCACTCTCTCTGTGCGGCTTCGGGGCCTGGGAACCGGGGCATATTGGCCGGGCCCTGAGAAGTTTCCTGAGCTGTAATGTAAACATGAACCCTGATCTAGCAGAGGGCCTCCCCCAATCCCACCCCCCCCTACTCCAAGTAGGAGATGGCGTAGTGAAGGGTGGCAGTGACACAAGGAGCCCACTTTCTCATTTCCTGCACTGGGCAGCGACCCCTGGAAGACCCATAAGGGTCTTTTCTGTCTTCAAAACCCCCGCAGAACAGCAGTCATGCTCTGCCCTGGAGCAAAGCAGAGGGAGGTGAATGCCTTGTTTGACTTTCGTCAAAAAAACGGCACTATGTTTTGCAATTATTCTATTTATTTATTTTCTTACTTTGTTAGGTCGTGGTCATGGCGACGAGGACATTACTATAAACACGTACTACTAACATTACTTGGTCGATGGTTTGAACCGACAGTGACTGCAGGTGGGAGTCTTTAAGCTGCAGGGAGGGATGCGGGCATCTTGCAAAAGGATACCGACGAGCATGGGGCAGACGTTGGCCGGCGAACCCAGGAGTTTTTGGCTGGGATAATCTAGCCACGAAGGGAGGGGAGGGGAGGGGAGGGGAGGGGAGGGGAGGGGAGGGAGGAGGGGGGAGGGTGAGAGAGAGAGGGCGAGAGAGAAAGAGAGAGAGAGAGATTGAATTGCAGAGCAAGTTGTGTTGTCCCTCTGCACCCCAAGAATGAGGGTCAAGGCCGGCGCCCAGGGACGGAGGGGGGGGGGTCTAGCTGTCAGTGCTAAGGCCCAGGGGAAGGAAAAAAGAGACGTGGAAAGAGAGAGAACAGAAAGAGGGAATTGCCTTGTCGTGCTAGCTGTGTTGCCTCAAGCCAGAGAGCAAGGCAGCAGTGAGTGGTTCGGTTTTGGAATGCATTTGAGAGTGGGTTGAACTTGAGGCCACGACTTTTCACAACATTTTGCTGTCGTTGGTCATGGTATCCTCTCGACCATCGAGGCCGGTATATGAGGTAATTACCACGCCCACCATGTTTCATAGCACTAACGATGCAAACGTCTGATGACCCATCTCCTCTCCTCCACCTCCTCTTCGTCTCTGCTCCATCACTCTACATGTGATGTCATTCTGAATTAGACCGCCTAGTGCCCGAGAGTCAAAGAGGAGTTTTTTTCAGAGGCTCATCGATATGATTCATGCAGTTAATCTCATTCCCATTTCTTTGAATGTTAGATCCCAGAAGCAGCACATAGTGTTCTGTGGTGAAGCATTCCAGTCTTAACCATTTCTGTCAATGCATTCCTCCATAAGTCTGTGTATGTGACACTGAGACCAGACAGAGAGAGAGACGGAGTGAACGAGAGAGAGAGAGAGAGAGAGAGAGAGAGTGTCTGGTCTTTCTACCAAGGTCTCTCCATTGTAGGCCAAGGCAGGAGAACAGAAGTGTTGTTTGTGTGGTAGTTTGTGCTGCAGTAGTTTATCTGCTGGATCCACCCACCGCTGCTGCTGCGAGACGCACACACCTGCACATCACGCCAGTTCCCACAGAGATCGGGTTTCAGCACCGGCCAGCAAAACACTGGTGGAAAGATACAGAAGGACAAGAGCACACACCCACGCAGGCACAAACACACACACACATGCACGCACAATTCTCAGACATGCCTGCAAAAAAACACACCAACACAATGCGTGGATAAAAAAAAAAACACATACACACGCATGCACATTTAAACACACACATTCACACACACGAATATTCCACACTCACCCTCATACATCACAAACACGTATTAATGCACAACCCACACATGCACACCCTCTCACAGAAACAAGACACTCACACACACACACACACACACACACACACACACACACACACACACACACACACACACACACACACACACACACACACACACACACACACACACACACAAACTGACACACTCACTCGCAAACACACTCTCCACACACAACCCCCAATTCATCCCCATCCCCCATTCACCCCCACCCCCCCATTCACCCCCTCATCCATGCAGCCCTCTACAGAGGTCGAGCAGGAATAACCTGATCCAGAGGGAGGGAAGGAGGTGCAGTACTCTGAACAGGAGGAGGAGAAGGAGGTGCAGTACTCTCTGAACAGGAGGAGGAGAAGGAGGTGCAGTACTCTGAGCAGGAGGAGGTGAAGGAGGTGCAGTACTCTGAACAGGAGGAGGTGAAGGAGGTGCAGTACTCTGAACAGGAGGAGGTGAAGGAGGTGCAGTACTCTCTGAACAGGAGGAGGTGAAGGAGGTGCAGTACTCTGAACAGGAGGAGGAGAAGGAGGTGCAGTACTCTGAGCAGGAGGAGGTGAAGGAGGTGCAGTACTCTCTGAACAGCAGGAGGTGAAGGAGGTGCAGTACTCTGAACAGCAGGAGGTGAAGGAGGTGCAGTACTCTCTGAACAGGAGGAGGAGAAGGAGGTGCAGTACTCTCTGAACAGGAGGAGGTGAAGGAGGTACTCTCTGAACAGCAGAAGGTGAAGGAGGTGCAGTACTCTCTGAGCAGGAGGAGGTGAAGGAGTTGCATTACTCTGAACAGGAGGAGGTGAAGGAGGTGCAGTACTCTCTGAACAGGAGGAGGTGAAGGAGGTGCAGTACTCTGAACAGGAGGAGGAGAAGGAGGTGCAGTACTCTGAGCAGGAGGAGGAGAAGGAGGTGCAGTACTCTGAGCAGGAGGAGGTGAAGGAGGTGCAGTACTCTGAACAGGAGGAGGTGAAGGAGGTGCAGTACTCTCTGAACAGGAGGAGGTGAAGGAGGTGCAGTACTCTGAGCAGGAGGAGGTGAAGGAGGTGCAGTAATCTGAACAGGAGGAGGTGAGGAGGTACAGTACTCTCTGAACAGCAGGAGGAGAAGGAGGTGCAGTACTCTGAACAGGAGGAGGAGAAGGAGGTGCAGTACTCTCTGAACAGGAGGAGGTGAAGGAGGTGCAGTACTCTGAACAGGAGGAGGAGAAGGAGGTGCAGTACTCTGAACAGGAGGAGAAGGAGGTGCAGTACTCTGAACAGGAGGAGAAGGAGGTGCAGTACTCTCTGAACAGGAGGAGAAGTCTCCCTCTAACAGGAGGAGCAGTCTCTCTCTAACAGGAGGAGAAGACTCCCTCTAACAGGAGGAGCAGTCTCTCTCTAACAGGAGGAGAAGTCTCTCTCCAACAGGAGGAGGGGGAGAAGGAGGAGCAGTTCTCGCACAACAGGAGGAGCAGATGGAGAAGTAGAGCAGGAGGGGGAGCAGCCTCTCTCTGAACAGGAGGAGAAGCAAGAAGAGCGACAGGAGGAGTAGCAGGAGAAGCAGCTCCAGGCATGAATAGATACCTCCTGCAGGCCCCTGTGAAGGCACTTTGTACCGCCAGACACCAAGGTCAATCAGAGGTCACGGCCCCACACACCGCCAAGCTCACACTCGTAAGCAGGTACACAGAAACCCACAAAATACTACCGGGTGGAGCCCAACATCACTGGTGTGATACGGCATAACGGCACAGATTTCAATTCACGTATTACAAGGCTGTATTGCATTACTGTATTAAAAAACAACCATAATCCGAAGATATACTTTGCTGTTACTGTGTTGATGATGTATTCTGTGTGGATGATGATTTGGGTATTTCAGTGGAATAAAACACAAAAGCACACAACGCTCTGACTGCATAACAAAACCGGGTTGTATTACAAAACTAGGTTGGATTACAACTCATAACAGAGCAATATGCATCAGGACTACCATGTGTTGACTGGACAAGGCTTGACGGAAGATTTGGAATAAAACAAAAGCACAGAAGCAATACTCTCCGTTACAATACGGTGTTGAATTACTAGGTTGTTGTACTTCTGGAATGCAGCTATAGAGAATGGTGAGCTGAAATAGCAAATAGGTTACCTTAAAAACATACAATAAATCTATCCGTAAGCCTATCAGCAACACCAATATCAGAGTATCATTTAAACAAAACCGAATACACATATTTAAAGTTAAAATACTGACTCCATTAGTAAAATAAAAAGCTAACCAATATTTTTGGAATAATTAATCTCTCTTTTTAAAAATCTATCTAAATAAGCACCCAGTGTAACTGGATGCAAACTGAAAGGTGTATTTGGTTCCTTCTGAGTCATCGGACGAGGAAGATGATTCAAACCGAGAAAGAAAGAAAGAGAAAGTCCCACACACTGACTTTAGAAATCGGATTGCTTTAAGCAGATAATGCCGACCAAGCAGTTTTTTTATCTCTCGCACTTCACTTTGATACTCGGTCGCGGCAAAACCGCATGCCGCTGAACACAAAGAGTTAGTCAAAGCTGCAACGAACCGTCAGACACGTTAGTCAGAGGTGCAATGAATGCAAACAAAAATCAACCTCCCTGCAGCTACACGTTGATGATTGTGGTCTTCCAACCTCGTTAACGTAAGGCTTGTTAGAATGTGGCTGGTTCGAACAAGGCTCGTCAAAACGCTGCAGGAACACGGTTACAGTGAGGGAGGGAATAGGTACGTCCTCCTCCACCAACAGAATGGGAGTCAAGGACAGCAGTCTTGGGATCGGGGGGGGGGGGGGGGGGGGGGAGAAGGGAGTCTAGCAGTCAGTGTTTAGGCCCAGGGGAAGCTCCCATGGCTGGGCAGGATAACAGGGCTGGACCAGGCACTGCTGGAAGGAAGACCTGCGCCTTGGAGCATGTTGGCTCAGTAACAGTGCGATGAGACTAGACTAGGAGAGATCTTCAAAGGAAGAATCAGCCCTCCCATTGAAGGCTGAATTAAACATGAGGCATGTGCTGGGCAGAGGAGAGTTGCCTCATATGTATGGTATTGGAGGGGTGTATACGTGTGTGTGTGTGTGTGCATTTGCATGTGAATTTGCGAGCATGGCATGCCTTATGTTGCTTTGGTTCATGCACTTCCACTACATGTAAATGCAGATCCATACGTGTGTGTGTGTGTGTGTGTGTGTGTGTGTGTGTGTGTGTGTGTGTGTGTGTGTGTGTGTGTGTGTGTGTGTGTGTGTGTGTGTGCGTGTGCGTGTGCGTGTGTTTGTGGGCGCATGATGAGTGAATGAACAACTGAGGGTGGGGGTTATAATACAGCACATGATCCATGAGGACCTCCGATTACACCCATCGACAGTTTGAGTGTGCGACTGTGCGAGTGTGAGTTTGGAGGTGCACTCAGGCATGCGCGTGTGTGTGTGTGCGATATGCGAGTCTGCGTCTCTCCGCATGAACCGAGCTGAAGGTTGCCAAGCTTCTGTCCTACTTAATTCATATTTTTGTGGTTTTTTTCTATTTCCGCAAAAAAAAAAATACTACAACATTTTGTTCCGAAAAAGAGCACAGCTTGTATTCAGTGAAAGAGAAGGTGGAAGCAGGTCTCATCAGACAACCCCTCCGCCCCAGATGCACTCATCCACACCTCGACGCAGCTCACCACACAACGCTGCTTATCACTCATTCAAGGCTTTATCAGGACACCCTTACAGACAGCCCCAGCTTCACCCTGTTCAAATGTCTCCAGGTGGTTCCGGACGCAAATCTAAATGTATTTTTACATTTAGTAAATGCAGACGCTATTATCCGAAGGAACTTAGGTGAGGCTGAGTACAGTCGAAGCTAACGATCAATATCGGAGCTACGGCTAACATTTTTAGTGCTGCAAAACCAGGTCTCTAAAACATCTGGAGAGATCGCATTGTAGCTACAGATTTCATCATCAAACAAGATGTTCATTTTTTGCCTATTTAATTAGGATTATCGTAAGTGCATCGCAGGTATCAGGACCTCTCAACAAATGAAGATCGTGCCTGTGCTTTGTTAACGAGCACTATGACAAAGAATGCTTTTCTTCATCCTTTTGTTGTGGGTAACAAATGAAGGCTGCGTGACCTGGTTAAGAAACCCACAGTAAACTGCAGCCATTCTGTCTGATCGACAGGGGCCCCTGGCTATAGCAATAAACACACAGTAAACACGTGCAACACAATCTTATTTCAATACATGACATGGAAACACAGGGGGTTAGATACCATCTTACGTGTTTAGTTTGACACGCATTCCACTTCACATGAGCCATTGAAATAAAAACATATTTATTCTGACCATCTCACTAATTCTCAAGACTCGCAGAAAGACCAAATGAAGTCAATCCCTCAAAATAAGTATTTCAAACATTAGTGAAAGTTAAAGAGCGGTGTTCGGTCCGCATCGCCAACACATGATTTAATACATTTAATATCCTGGGTTATTGTCATGGAGAACCCAAAGGCTGTTCGAATGAAGGCTCGCCTGAGAAAAGCCAGTCATCCCTGAACTGTGCCTTTCTCCACCAAAGTACTTTTAAGAGCTTGGTGTGGGGGTGAAACACTAAAATAACAGAGTCTCTGTGAGCCTGTATAGCTCAGCTCCTGTCCCCAGGGACCCAACGAGTTGCCACCGCACTCCTTTAGGAGAGCCAAGTTCCTCCTGTAGCACCACACACAACGGCGTCTTTGTGAAAGCGGTATCTCCCGTGAATAGGGATATTCATCCACGCATCCTTTGGTCTGGTCAGGCAGAGCACAGGCAGAGAATAGCCAATAGAATCAGAGCCCTGGAAGCACTTGCTAAAAATAAATAGACACTCGTTTAAATGTAATTACAGACTGCGTTTACGTTCTTTACACACCGTGTGAGGAGTATACGTCTCTTAAAGAGTGCAACTGGCCGTGTCATCGGTCCTTTTCTATTAAGTCCGTACTGTTAAAAGCAATCCAAGTTGCAGAACGGATCGATACTCTATCTATGCAGTCTGACTCTATCTCGTAGTTACACACCGCAGACCGCCACTACACGGATGAGGTGAAAGACGCACAGC
>NC_079427.1:5367986-5405486 GCF_026213295.1 Gadus chalcogrammus | reverse complement strand
CTCTCTCTCTCTCTCTCTCTCTCTTTCACTCTAGAAAAAGCTCTGCAAAAAATCTTCCTTCAATTCAGGTCCAGTTAGCAACAGAAATGATGAACATTTCCCTCCATACCACATCATCATACCTTTATTTCCGAGGGACTCTAGCTGACTATCCTCATCACTTGCACCATTGCGTCATGATAGTCTGGACCCTTCGGCAGCCGTCATCATCTCCATCACCATCATCATCATCTCCATCCCCATCATCATCATCATCATCATCATCATCATCATCATCATCATCATCATCATCATCATCATCCCCAACCAAATAAATAACTTACAAACAATAAAACAAACAAACTTACAGCTATCCGTGTCGAGAGCTTGTTGTCGCCCTCAGAGTTTTGGTTCTTCTGCTCCCCGTTGGTTCTGCTGTACTCGGTGGAGGGTTGCTGGTTCGAGCCCCGGCCGCCCTTGGCCTTACGGGTGCCCGTGCCCTGCTGGTGCACTATGTTGAGGAGGTGGAGCGTGCTCTCGTGCCCGCGGTCCGAGCGCTCGGCCTCGCCCCGCTGGTAGCGGCTCTCGCACGTCGCGTGGTGCCGGCGACACAGCTCGATGCGCGCGCGCAGACGTTCCACGATCGCACTGTGCAACTGCGGGACGGAGGAGCCCCGCGAGGCGGCGATCATCGGCCCCCCGTTCACCCCGCCGGGCATCGAACCCATGCCCACACCTCCTAACATCGGTACGAACCCCCCGGTGTTGGGATGAGCGGGTGTCGCCTCTCCCATAGCCTACTCTCCCCCTTGTCTCCAGAAGTTTATGGACTCAGTCCTCGGAGCAGATGACCAGCAGCAACAATACGGTCATGGAAAATAATTACATTCGGCTATGAAAGCGTACATAAAAAAATTCCCGACACGCATAACGGAACACAGCGCGATCGTCACGGAGTTATTAAAATAAATGCAGAATAGGATCGCGATGACGTCTCTTTCTATGTTAAAACACAACGCCTGGACGATTCCACCTATTGATTCAAATACTACTCGAGCGGGTCGGTCATAGGATCAATCCCATCCAGTGTGGCTCGGTTTGTTCATTTAAAACCACATCACGGCCAACTTGTCTTTACAACGGCTTACATCTTTGACACATGGCTCAGAAGCAGATCCTCGAAACACCGCGTAAACACCACAAAACACCCGAGCAACATCTAGAATCTACAAAGTAGGCGACGCGTTCCCATTACACGAGATCCTCGGAGATCCATCCACCTAACTTTGGCACTCGAGACATTTTTGGGGAAATGAGTCATTATTCCAGTCTCTCTCTCTTCTCTCTCTCTATCTCTCTCTCAAACCCTTTCCCTCTCTCTCTAATTCTTTCTTTCTTTCTTTCTTTCTATCCGGATCGCAGACGGTCTCGTTGAAATTCAGAAGATTAAAAAAAACGCGCACCCTAAACGCAGGGATAAACGCACAAAGCGACCCTCGGCGGTTCCTGTTCCTCTGCTTCAGTATTCCGCTGACAACCGCTTGTCCGTACGGTGCACCGAGGCAGTAGCCGAGCACCGAGAGCAACTACAAGACTCTCATTGTATGAACATTCCTCTTCCACACGACGTGAGACGACAGCGAGTATGGATCGCGGCGTCCAAACGCGCCCCCTGGAGGTTTCGGTGGGAATTAAACCAGCCCTCCAGGCTGGAGGAGTGGATACAGGGATCAGAAAATGGATTCCCATGTGTTTGTCACGCAGCATTACACTACTCTCGTTTTAGAGACGGAGTCATTGCCTATGTAGGTTAAAAAACTTCCGTGCACAACATCAAGATCTGATTGTATTCCGTACGGTCTGCCCGCCGCATGTCTGATGCTGTCTGTCTGGCTAACTGTCTGACTGACTGACTAACTATCTATTTATTTTTTTCGGAAAGGGGGTGTAGGGATATTTTCTTTAAATGTCTCTATTAAATAGGGGGCGATGTTTAATCTGTAAATTAAATACACTTGTTCAAATTGCAAAGTCCATTTGCCAAACGAGGTCTATTGAAAGAAGCCCCTCTGTCAGCTGTTATGTTCGGCTATTCATAGCTTGCAGCGATGAGTCGCCATGATAAATGAAAGGTCTGCTATATGGACCTGGGCCCGGGCTTCATTTTGGTCTCTCCTTCATGGATACACGCTTCCTATTATATTAAATGGGACATGGGGTTCAGTGATTTCCCTCAACAGGGCTTGTGTATGCGTGTGTGCGTGCGTGTGTGTGCGTGTGCGTGCGTGTGCGCGTGTGTGTGTGTGTGTGTGGGTGCGGCTTCTTGCACAAGGACACAATGGCAGTGGGAGTCAAACCTTTTCATAGGTCTACCGGGGCAATGCTCTCAGCATCTTTTGTTCCACCTCTCCACTCCTAAAAAGCATCCCAGAATAATAGAAAGCATCAGGCCCGTTCAAATTGGAAATGTTAAGTATGACTTCCCTGCATAAATCCTTTATTAATCCCTGACAGAATAGGTGGGTGCCTAACCAAATACGACAGTTCAAACAATATCTAAACTAAATGCTGTGTTTTTATACCCGGTGCTTAATATTGCTTTATATTGTACAGTGTCTGTTTATGTATGACTTATAGTCTGTCATCGTGTGACATAGGCCTGTTTGTGTACCGTTCAGTAGGGGGCGTTGTTATTCTTGGACCCCCCCAAATCCGAGGCCACTTGCCTCTCTGGAAACAGTTTAAGCCTTAAACCCGGAAACATCCCATCACTCACCTCTTCCTCGCCGCTGGTCGTGACGCTACGCCCTTCCTCCTCCGCGCTCGCGGCGAGGGCTCTTTCATCCCCAAGTTCAACTCCACCCGGCCAAGACTCTGATGAGGGACGACCCTACCTGGGGCAATGGCGTCATGCACGTGCAAACTGGAACAACTATTAACAATGATCTTAGTACTAGTAAAAAATATATATTTGAATGTTACTCAGAATTAAATTTAATTCGATTAATTTTAAAATTGACAGACCAATTCACTTTGAAACACCAGTGCATATGTCTTATGTTTGTAGGCATCCAATCGTTATTCAGAAAAACACCCGAGGCCTTACCCGAGGCCAGCTAACAAGAATAATATGTTAGCTGAATGTGTTTTCTTAATAACATCGAGGATGTCTTGCTTGTAATGAACTACAAAAGATGAATGTCTTCATGGCATGATCACTGGGCATCGCCCCTGGTTTCTAAAGCTCTGCAAAACATGGGAATAATGGAAAATATCTCGGTGAGACAATATCCGGGAATAGGATGTAACCTAATTCTGCAGAGACCCCCGCAGGGATGCAGAAAACACAGCAGCATGCATATCGATTAATAATGTTGCTATACAGGAATAGAACACAATATCCAATATAAACTGGTTTGTAGCCTGGCGCGACTGTAGAGAATTCACGAGGTAGGCCAACAGGAATTGCAAAACAAAAACGAACTTTCCTATTTCCTTACATTAACAAAACGCTGAATAGTGTGTACGTATACGCATCTTGTCCAACAGGGGGCGCCAGGCTGTCAGTTGTGGGCACCTGCGTTAACTGAGGTGGGAAAATATTGAGGGTCCCGTTCTATTGCAGTTGTTCTGGGGACGCTACTTCTCATTGTCCATGCAGGTGGTCCTGCACCTTTAATACAACTAGCTCAATGTTTTTCATGCTCTGACACATCAATACATTTGACCACTGGGCCTTTCTGGAGTCACAATTATATATAATAATCATTATCAAAAAATAACCATGTATATTTAGAAGAGGATTTGTTTAAAAATGACTTGATTTTAGGACTAATTCAGATACATCTGAGGTACATCATGCTCTTGGATGCCGCAAACACAGGGGATCAAACCCTATCCCTAGCCACTATAGACTAAGGCTGGATTAGGCCTGCTTCACTAATCAGTGCCTATAAACAAAGTCAAGTATTTTCTACTTTGCATACCTAGAGTAAAGCTTCAACACAAAGCAGGATGCACATATTGATTTATTTATGTCCACAGTTGAAGTCTACCATTAATACAGGAATATAAGAAAGAGGTGCCGTCCCGTGTGTATCCCAGACATACTGTAGCCGACCACGTTACCGGTACACCCATCTCCTTCGTCATATTGCTTCACAAAATCCACATCATCATCATCATCATCATCAAACATCAATGTTAGTAGGGAGAGAAAATGTCCTCGTATTTTTTTTTAATCCTTCCTTTTTATACACTTATCAACTGCTAATAAACCCAATAAATTAATAAATTAACACACAAGCAAACTACAGAGGCCTCACAGTATGGAGCAACAACAGTGGTTTGAAAACAAGAGATCTGTACGAGTGGGCCTATACAGCAGGACTGGCGGGACAGTTGGCCGCCATTTTGAAACACGACACGAGCACAATCTACGATACCACACATAGTCTACAGCTCTCTAGCTAATAAATTACATGTCCCCTTGTTTTCATTTCCTTGGTTTGCTTTTTCTTGACATCAACGAGAGAGAGAAAGTCACAGGGAGACAGATTCAGATTTTCTTTGCTATTTTCTTGCGTTCGGTTATTGTCAGTTTGCCAGAGCAGTTCAACGTTCAGCCCACCCCTCCCACCTCAGGAAAGGATGCTTCATAAAAATTCAAGCGCAGTATCTTCTTTTAAACAAATAAAATAAAAACAAAGCTTTTAGTTTAATTTAGCTTGACCCCTGTCGATATCAAAAACACTGTCTTACGCTTATTAGTAAAAAAATAACGATAAAAAGAATACAAAAAGCAGTAAAAATGGTAGAAAAACACCAAGATCGTAAATCTTAATGCAACCATCAATAATAAGGTCTGGTGTTTGCGTCACCATGACGACCACACAGGGATGGCTTTGTTAAAAGTGGTTCCTGCCCACAATGAAATACTGGATTTATTTTGGACCCGAAATGACAATATTACCGATTCCTTTAAAAAAAGAAAACAAGGAGAAACAAATGAGTATATATATTGTATCAAAGCAGAATAAAGACATAAGGCAATTTCAGAACATCAAGCAGTCAAGAGGAGAAAGAAATCCTTAGTTCCTTAGTGGTATTTCAATTTCTATTCATTGGCAAGTCCTTTTTGTATCAAGTGGCTGTTAAGGAAAAAGGCAATAGTTTTAAACGATACAGCAGAACTGAACACACTTCTTTTTGTAATATATTACTGACCCGCTCTAACTTAAGTGATGCACATTTGTCATGTATTAGAACCTATTCATTCCACATGGGGTCGCTGTAGTGATACAACAGACCCTGGATAGCCCTGTCAAATCAGTGGACTGTCAAAGCTGACTTTAGTTGTATACACGCTCCATCCTACACACACTTTATTTGCATTAATTAGCACTTTAACAACCATTACACAGGGTAAAAAATATAAAACGAAGACACTTCATGCTTTTTTTTCGTTGTACATCTCTCTTGCTCTCAGTCATTTCTTTGTTTTACGCACGTTTACTGTCAAACACGGGGTCTGCCAATAACGACCCTCTCCCGCCAAAAATCATGGTTTTACATCGTTGACCAGAGGTCTGAAAATAGTGGCCGTTGACATGATTTTAAAACACTGTGAAATGTCATAGAGTGTATATTTTACGCCACTAATACAAAATTGCAAGTGAAACTAAATGAAGGGTACTAGCAACCCCTTGGAGTGAATCGAACTCGCCAAGGTGACCCCACGCGTTGGTCTGCCATATGTTAGCCCATTAGTGATATTGTTATCGGTTATAAATGTTTTTTAGTTTTTCTAGCTGGAGAGGAAGTTCCACTGATTCTATTTGGATGTTCAAATAAGTGATACTTGTGTTTCTTTTTGGCATATTTAAACGAGAAGGATGACCATATGACTGTGAAGGTGAGAAAAATCGATTCTCGTTCTTTGCTGTTTTGCCTCCTTGTGAAACCGTGGTATCCCGAGCGAGACCTCAAGACAATACTAGTGGCCTTCAGATTCCGGCCAAACGTTTTGTTTGACTTCTCTCTCTGAAGTCAGTCCAGTGTTCTCTACATGTAGTTACAACTAGCACATTGTTAAACATTGTTGAAAATCTAACTGCTACAGAGGCTGTCCAAGGAACAAGTACATTGACCTTTGAAATGTGGCGGTTTAAACTGAAACAAACTCTGATCCGTCTGAGATCAAACGTTAACAAAGCTTCAACACTATTCCTCTTCTCGCTGGGTGCTTTTTGGACGGTGTTTTTGTTGAATAAAATCATTATTAGACCTGCATAGATGTGTTAACCCTGCAACCAACTGGAGTCTGTGATTGTTGCTTCAATCTTTCTTACCCCTTCTGTCATTCAAAGTAGGGCTGGAAGGTATACATTATAATTCATATTGATAGAGGCATAGAGGTATGGCTTTTAAATCATTGTCCTGTTTTTGAGAAGATACAAAAAGGACATTTCCTTATCCATTGCTTTTACTCAAGATTGCTGAAATGATTCCGGAACGAAATGGGGACAGACCAATTTTAGAAAACGTAAAACGGCGTCTTCATCAATGAATTGGTTAATTGTGTTATGTGTCATTTTCAAATGGCGGCATAGTTTATTATAAAATAAGACGTGCACTTATGAGTCCATGTTGTGGTTGCGTGCAGCTCTGATTCTACGTAACAGTGGTGTGACCCTGGGTTTTTCCCTCTGCAAGACATGCACCGCCAAGCAGAAGCCATTGCCTGCAGAGAAAAATAATCTCTTCAGTGGTTCCCGCCGCACTCAGCAAAAAACAGCAGCCAACGACAGAGTGAGGCAGCGACACAGTGAGAGAGACAGAGAGAGAGGGGCATAGACACAGTGACACAGAGAGAGAGAGAGAGAGAGAGAGAGAGAGAGAGAGAGAGAGAGAGAGAGAGAGAGAGAGAGAGAGAGAGAGAGAGAGAGAGAGAGAGAGAGAGAGAGAGAGAGAGAGAGAGAGAGAGAGAGAGAGAGAGAGAGAGAGAGAGAGAGAGAGAGAGAGAGAGGGGGGCTGAGAGAGAGGGGTAGAGCGAGAGTGAGTAGGGGGGAACGAGAAAAGTGGAGAGGCAGAGAGAGTGAGATAAATTGTGCCCTGTTGCAGTTCTGGTTAAGTGTACACTGGCGCACTACTTTTTTACCCCCCTGGACAGCAAGCACCCTCAAACAGTCAGACAGGCAGCCACATACACAGAAACATACCCACATGTAAAACGGCCGTCGTTCGAGGTGTGGATCAGCTTCAGCGTGGTGAGTTGAGGTGTAACATGCCTTGCTCAAGGTGTCTGCGGAAGGGTTTCCAACCGTCAACCCCCTGCAGTCTGCTGGAAGACCCTCCCTCCAACCCAAACTAGCAAGTGACCGTAGTTATTGGGTCATTAAGTCCCTGACATACTTCAAGCTAATTCTAAATTGGCGTATTCGTATAGGCTGTCCAACGGCCGTCCAAATGCTGTCAAACTCCACAGCCTACAATACAGTGACGGCAACCCGTTCATTTAATGAGGCGTATCGCGGTGAAACAAGATATTCTCAAACCTGACCTTTCGACTCTGTTCGAACACGTCAGTTTGGATTTCGTTGTTAGCAGATCAGGGCCTGCATTGACCTGGTAGCGGCGTCAGGGCGGTCTTAGCAGTTGAAGGTAACAGGCAGGTAACACACAGGTAGGTAACCATCAGTGAGGCAGAGAAGGTGGAGGCGTTTCAGAAGTGATTCCGCCGCAGGTCGGTCAGTCATAGGCATCCAGGTTCATGACGAGCAGTTTCAAGTTCAACACGCAGGGTGGAAATATTGTTTTTCCATACGCAGTATCAGTCAGATCCATAGCAGGTCCTCAGAACAGCCTTGAAGAAGCGTTTCGGGGGTTGTGGGAGGTTAGGGTCGGGGTGAAACGTCAGGGTATCGGCTTTCATCCTCGTGTCGTACGAAAAGTTATGGCTTTTAAGTCTGCTGACGTCCGAGCGTCCACTTCCTGCTTCAGAAAAATCGGTTCTTTCCGTTCCTCTGGTACCGCGGCCGGAGGAGGGCGAAGTTGAGTCCGGTCGGAAGGTGTTTGGGTTTAGTTTGTTGTTAATGTGTGTGTTGCTGTGTGTTTGGAGATTGTTTCCCCGTTCGGGGTCAGGACTTGACCCCCTTGGTGGGCTCGGTGGACTGCCGCACGTCGGTCCACTCTTGCATTGTGTTCTGGAGGGCCTGGGTCTTCTCCTTGTCCACCTGGACGTAGTCCACCTTCTCGTCGGAGGTCACCGACGACGTGGACGGCTGGGGGGGGGGGGGGGGGAAGGGGGGGGACAGAGATGAGCGGGGGGGGCGAGGGGAAGCGGGACAGCGGGACGGCCCAGTTTCGTCGAAACAGCTAATCGTTTTTTCAATTAAATATCGTGGTCGTTACACCATCATCAGCATCATCAGAATCACCAGAACTTGGATTTGCAAAGGATAATTCCGAAACTAAAAAATCCACTACTTAGGGTGAAATGTATGATTTAGAGAAGATGATATCTTAAAAGACTTGAGAAAATTTATAGTAATCAGACTCAAATGAAATAGAGTAACAAAGTGATATAAAAGGATCAAGGGATAAGAAGGCAGATTTGTCAAATATTTGATATACTGCACACTAACCCTAACACACGCACACACGCACACACACACCTTCCTGCAGGGGCTTGGGGAGCCGGGCTGGAAGTCCAGCGCCAGGTAGTCCACGTTCCCACACTTCCTGGGGGCGGGGCTACTGGTGCCACTGACCGCCGGGGACGTGGAGGCAGGGTTCTGCTGTTGATGACAGAACACACACACACACACACACACACACACACACACACACACACACACACACACACACACACACACACACACACACACACACACACACACACACACACACACACACACACACACACACACACACACACGAAAAAAAAGATACTAAATATTACAATAACGCTACTAATAATTACTCTAACAAACGCACATTAAGTAATACTTCAAGCCCCTTGAACAACTATGTGATTAAAAAGAACAAATTGGATGAAAACAGAGAAGTAGGAGAAGATGAAACTAAGTAGCAGAAGGATAAAGAAAAAAAGAATCACAAATTGAAAAAAAAAAAAAAAAAACATTGCAGCCATTAGTCGGAAATCCAACCCACAGACATCAGGACCATCCCATAATAACCCCTACCCCGCCCTTCCAGTAAGTGGTGCTGGGGCTGTGAACCGGGTGACCTGCCCTGTGTGTTCTCACCATGGCAACGTAGTTCTCCTCGCTGTCGGCGGAGTCGGTGCTGGTGATGCTCTGGGTGGAGACGGGCCGGCAGTGCTGGGAGGACGCGGAGTTCACCGCGGGCCTGTCGGAGAGAAGAGCCGTCACCCCTGGTACCACCTACATCCTACCTCCTACCTCCTACCTCCTCCCTCTCACCCACTAGCTCCTACCCCCTTCATTCTTCCATTCGTCCTCCCCCCCCTGTCTGCTAACCACTACCTCCTCCCCTTCGTTGTACCCTACTGTCTGGTACTGGTGTCTCCTACCCCCCCCCCCCTTCCATCCTCCATCCTCCTCCTACCCACTTCCCCCTACCATCTGCTTCCTACCTCCTGCCCCCCGGGGCTGCAATCTGACCCATTAGAGGTGGAGAGATACTGAGAGTGTCTGGATAAAAATGTGTGTGTGTGTGTGTGTGTGTGTGTGTGTGTGTGTGTGTGTGTGTGTGTGTGTGTGTGTGTGTGTGTGTGTGTGTGTGTGTGTGTGTGTGTGTGTGTGTGAGACTCACATAGGTCTGGTCCACGACATGGTGACAGGGCTCTTGAAGGGTAGCTCGTCGATAATCCCATTGGTCCTCAGATCCAGGGGGGTGGGCTTCGCTGTGGGGGCCAAGACCAGCACGTTAACACACCAGGCCAAGAGCATTTCAACACAATTAAACATCTACAAACATGGCAACGCAACATGAACGTTTTCTGAACCACAACCGATACACATGTCAATTGAACCTTGTGCATAAACACGTTGACACGACGTAAACGCTTCTACACAACGCGGCATCAACATGTCAATAGTGACAAATGTAACGGACGCGTGAAAACCAAACACGAGGGCTTCCGCCCAACACGTCGTGACCTCATGTCAAAACATCACAGCGAGGTCACGTCGATCGGACACGTTGACACAACGCGCTACAAACGCGTCGATACAACACGCTAAGGAACCGCCAACGCAACACGCCACGGACATGTTAATATGCGGCACGTCAGCCTGACGAAAACGTCAACACATTAGAGAGGAAAACATGACCGCACCACAACAACACAAGCCACACGCAAAAGCACCAGAAGATAATCTTAAAGGTGACATATTATACCACCAGGTGTGAGTCTCATTAGCTATTACAAGCCGTTTTGACAATCTGCCTTTCCTGACATCACAAGTGGGCATGTCTATCTAGATGCAAGACAGATGGATGAGCAACGCTTGCTACAGTCCACTGGGTAGGCTGGTAGACTGATCTATCCAGCCCACATCTAGGCGGACACGCCCTCTTCTGATGTCAAAAGAGGCCGATTTTCAAAACACCTGGTAACAGGCTAATCGCGCCTGAGCACCTTTAAAACAAGACTGAGGACTTTTATGTTTGCTTTAGCTTTCTGCTGAATCTTAAATACATTGCACTTTCTAAAAAGCTTTTTTAACTTTGCCTTTATTTTCTATTTTTATACTAAAATGCCTTTTTAACTTTCCATTTTACCCATTTCTTTGCATATGTTTTATTTTACTTATCTTTTATTTTAGTTTATTGTATGACAATGTTTATATGTGAAGCACTTTGAGTCTGCCTTGTGTATGAAAAGTGCTACATAAATAAAGTTGCCTTGCCATTGCCTTGCCTAATCACACTCACACCTGCGGGTATAACACGCCACCTTTAAAAACACAATTGAGAACTTGACGAAGCCGTTCAAGGGTGTGTGTGCCTTTACAACTCACACTTGCGGTTGGGCTTGAGGTTGCGGTTGACGGGAGGCGGCGTGACGTCGCTGAGGCGGCCGGGCCGGTGGCACAGCGAGGTGGTGCTGCCCTTGCGCGCGGGCAGCGTGGCCGAGAAGCCCGGGAAGTCGAAGTGGTGCGGGCCGGGGCTCATCGGGATGTAGATGTTCTTGGGGCTGTCGGCCGGCACGGCGGCGGCGCTCAGCGGCGACGAGCCCGGGTTCATCGGCACGTAGTTGTCGTCCGAGTTGCCGCTGTCCGAGCGGGTCAGCGGCGCCCGGGTTCTCTGGTGGTGGTGGGGGGGGGGCGAGAGGAAGCAGGAAGTGAGCTCTAACGCTGACAGGATGAGCAGCCGAGGAGCCGGTAGTCGAGGTACCAGCCGTTCGACCTGGAGCCAAGATGTCCTAAGGCTTGCCTGCTCCTCAATGGTGTAGCCTACTCCTAAACTCCCTGCGAGACGCTTCGGATAAGAACATCAGCTGCATGATCACTGGTCGGGGAGACTTCTTCCTCGCTGATTAAGGGAGTTTTTTCTTGGCCTTTTGGGGGCTTGGGTCAGCGGGGTTAGGGTCATAAATATTTGGGCTGTTCAGCCCTTGGAGACTGTAATGGTGATTAAAGGCTATAAAATAAAATTGAATTGAATTGAATGACTAAAGAGTAAATAGTAAACCTGCACTTTGGTGTTTTGGTCTCCTAACCGCACACTAGCCGGTTTCCATCCTTGATTGGAAGCTTCTTTAATGAGCCTCAGCTCTTGACTGTCCCTTAATTACCGGTGACAAGTCACCTTAGACCTCTTCAAGTGAACTGGCTCAGAACCCAGGAGGAGGTGACTCACCAGGTAGGAGCTGTAGCCATCGTTGACCGACTCCACCGATTGGCCCGAGTTGTTAAAGTAGACGTTGGGGCGTTGGTGGTTGTTGGTTTCAAAGGAGGAGCCTGAGGAGGAAGTAAAACCATATTTAAACACACTGATTGGTCAAGCACGCTATTCAGCGGGCGGTTCTTTCTGTAAAGAAGGCCGCTTCTATGAAAACCAGACCGTTGCTATGGATGCTGTTCCACCGGGATTTGTTTTCAGCAGAAGCAATACACTCATTTTAAAATCAATAAAATATTTCTTCCTTTGTTACATTTTGTACGGTTATTGATTTCTTTAGTTAGTAGCCATGTAATAAGTGGGATAATGTATCATTATTGGTCATCATTGCAAAATAAACAATATTTCTAAAATTATAAAATAATCTTTGTTTTTTACTCTTGTATCATATTGCCATGCAAAGTGTTTGGCAAAGTTCCCTATGCATTATCCATCGTATATATACCATGGATGATACACCATTATTATACCATATATACAACGGTATATATCCCATTATCCATGGTATACACACCATTATCCATCGTATATATACCATGGATGATACACCATTATTATACCATATATACAATGGTATATATCCCATTATCCCTGGTATATAAACCATTATCCATGGTATATACCCCATTATCCCTGGTATATAAACCACTATCCCTGGTATCATCCTCATCTCTGCGTTACCTCGGTGCAGCCTGACGTTCTCCACGGCGGGCAGCGTGTTCCGCCGTGGTATCACCGACACGCCGTTGGCCGGCGCCTCCCCGTTCTGGCTGCCCGCCGACTTCGGGCTCCCCCACTGGCTGTCGGACCCCTGGCTGGGCTTGGGGGGCCGCGGCGGCGGCGGGGCCGCCACGCATGACGACGACTCGGAGCTGGACGGCGTCAGCGAGTTGTGGTTCTTGTCGAAGGCGCGCGGGATCTGGTAGAAGGAGCCCGGCGTGGTGGGCAGGTCGTAGTTGTCCGAGGGCCGCTCGCCGTGCGCCGACGGCCCCGCGGCGGCCAGGGCGTTGCAGGGCGTCTTGAAGGTGTACACCTCCTCCTCGTCCTCGTCCTCGTCGCGCTCCAGGTCCAGCGCGGTGGCGTCCGAGCCGTAGCTGCGCGGCAGCACGTAGCAGGCCTCCTCCGCGGGGTCGTGGTGGTGGTGGTGCGCGGCCAGGTGGGGCTTGCCCGGCTTGGGCAGGCTGTAGAAGCCCTGGAGGTGGGCACCGGTGCCGTTCAGACAGTGGGACAGGCCGTGGGACAGCTTCTGCACCGCCGAGTCGCTGCTCATGAACAGGCTGCTGCGCGTGGACTGGGAGAAGCTGGCGCTCCTGGGGACACACACGGAAGCACACACACACACACGGAAGCACACACACACACACACACACACACACACACACACACACACACACACACACACACACACACACACACACACACACACACACACACACACACACGATGGAGGAGGTCGTTTAGCACAGCGATTCCCAAACAAAACAAACATCACATACCCAACATTACATTAAATATGAATTAATGATTGCTGCTGATCGATATAGTTAAGACCAGAAATAGATGTACGCCTCTCTTAATCCATTTTAAACACTTAGGCCACTACAATATTAATGATAAGCATGCTAAATGATGATAGTATTAGTTCAAAAAGAAAACATTTTTGGTTTGGTGTCGTTAAAGTAATCCTGGGGGAATACAAGCCAAAGAAATGTGTCACTTGTATCAAAGTGACGTACAGTGAATTCAGATACAGGTCATCAACCTCTTAAACTCGAGGTTCCCCAGATTTGGGAAGACCGGGATCACTCTCGCAGCAAAAGGCATTATGTAGAAAAACTCCGCTACAAGCACATATAAGTCATTTTTACACACACCAAACACAACTCAAACACCAAGCATATTAATGAGACGTATTAGACAATTCAAAATAGGCTGGAGCTTAAGAGGTTAAGGAGCAGGTAGAGTTTAGGGTATCTTGCTCAAGGATGCCACCCCACTCACATCACACACATACACCCACAAACGGAATACACCAGTCTTTAATATATATATCTTTCCGCTAAGTCTACCAGTTTCTTCTCAGACGGAGCAGCTTGCATCTGCTACCAATGTCCCTGGCAGCGTCTCTTCAACAAGCCTTTGGACAAAAGCCTCTACAACCCTCTAATATTATGTCCCCTGTTGCTTCTTTGTTGTATCTTGATGCACATTGTATATTTTTGTGTTGTGTTTTTTACTGACTGCAGACTCTAGCACTTGACGAAAAAAAATATAAACAAAAACACCAAACTCTACAGCTTCCGATACATCTTCATATCTGATTGCTTTTAGTCAACCTGATTAGGGAGCACTTACATTTGTAGTCGTGCCGATATTGATTGTGTGCTTTGATGCTTCTCAACCACTCTTGTGTAAGTCACTTTTGATAAAAGGGTCTGTTAAAAAAAACTAACCTAAATGGCACATTGGATGCAACTCACAAAGTGGCCACTAGAGGTCACTGTAGAGCTACTGTAGTTCTCCGTTTTTGGTTGAACCCGACGCCCAACTGCCACACCATTATATCACTGGAACCATGTCATAATATTATTATAATGAACGATTTTCACATAACCACGCTGAAGGATAGAGGCCCACTAAGTTGGAAGGGTTATAATATTATTATCCTTTCCCACAGTCTCACATCCTGGCATAGCCTAAGTTAGCCTAGTTTAGCCTGAGTAAGCCCTGGACAGCCTGAGTCAGCCTGAATAAACCTAAAGCTGTGTAGGTTAGTGTGCGCTAGGCTGGTTTAAACTGAGTTAGCTTGGACTAGCCTGGGTAAGCATGAGCTAGATTAAGTGAGGCTGCATTCACCCTGTGTCACCCTGAGCAACCCGAGCTAACCTCAATAAGCCTGAGATGGCCTTGCCTAGCTCGGGTTGGCCTGGGCTAGACTTACATTGCCTTGGCTAGTCTGAGCTAGCCTGGGAAATGGCAGAGTTATTCAGTTTCCTCTTGACGGGACCTTGACCTTGAGTGCCAAGTACAGCGACCACCGGCGGCTTAGACATTAGAAGGTAGTTAGCATAGAAGACGCCTGCAATGGTTAGCCACGGTGGAGACTGGATGTCCTCAGATAGGCATTACAAAAACAAGTCACGACACCACATCCATGCAACAAAGGCTTAAGACATTCAGCTTCGATGTACACCAACCAGCTGTGTTACGCGTGACGGCAGTTACCGTTAGCGTTCTATGTCACAGAGACAGGTTTTGGCGTCGGCTCTGACGTCTACTCACGACCCATAACAATGAATCAATAACTCATGTACATCATCCCGGTTCGCGGTCATCATGGTGTCCCAGGGAGACATTAACCCATAACGCAGTGCTAGGTTTGCAGCAAAAGGAAGACCCATCCGGACTACACTCTCTCAACCACCACCGTCTCCCCCCACCACCACCACCACCACCACCACCCCTACTGCAACCAACACCGTCCCCTACTCCTCCACCAACAGCTCCACCGCCAAACCCGTCTCACCATCTAAAATGGCAAAGATTTGATTGGCACAGCCGAGTATTCATTGAGTTAAGTGAAGTGTTATTCTGTGCCACCTGTGATGAATAAGTCTGGGCACCCTACTGTTCGCCGCCCACGGGCCCCCGTCACCCACCACAACCAGTAGAGGGACATCACCGCCGTCTCTGTCCGCATAAAGCGACGGATGATCAGCGGTTGATTTCCTGCTGGGCCCAGCCGCTAGATGTATGTGTACGTGTCTGGGAGGGGGAGAGTGGTGGACCAATCTATCAGCCCTGCGGGGATAGACCCAGCCTAGGCTGGGTCTATCCCCGCAGGGCTGATAGATTGCAGTCTCCCGCCTCATTGATCATCCATGCCTGAATAGCATTATTAAAGCTGCGTAGAATCCCAGGCCCTGCCTCATAATGGAAAAGTACAGCGATGGCTTGGGATATGATATACATATAAATATTACAGATAGGGAGTGCAGCCACACAGGCCAGTGTTTATGCCTTTACATAAATATATACATGTATGTGTAACGATAAGTGAAGGTGGGATCAGCATGGGTTTTTTAAGCGATTTTCTGAGAATATGCCTGAATAATAATCAATAAAAAAGGATCAGCAGCTTCACCACAATCACACAAACACACACAGATACACAAAGAGACAGGTGCTCACACAAACACAAATATAGACAAGTGCACGCACAAACACAAAAAAAGACACACGTACACACGGATAAAAAAAAGAAAGAGCAAACAACACACAGCGTGGGTGCTTCCTGGACTCTGTGGTTCATCAGCCCCCAATCACACACAGACACACACACACACACAGAGACACAAACACACACACACAACCACCCACCCACCCACGGGCTCCTGAGGAAGAGCTGTAAGCCTGTCAGTTGACCTGTGTCACGGAGACCACAGGAAACACACACACACACACTCACACACACAGGACGCCCAAGCTCTCGCGGTGTGTGTGTGTGTGTGTGTGTGTGTGTGTGTGTGTGTGTGTGTGTGTGTGTGTGTGTGTGTGTGTGTGTGTGTGTGTGTGTGTGTGTGTGTGTGTGTGTGTGTGTGTGTGTGTGTGTGTGCGCGTGCTGGTGTGTGTGTGTGTGTCTGTGTGTGTCAGGGGGGGGGGGGGCTTCGGGTCGCGACCCTTACCTCGCGCTCTCGGACTTCCTGCTCATGCACTGGTGCAGCAGGAGGTAGTCCTGGGGTGCGCTGTTGGACAGCGAGCCGTGGTGGCCGTGGCGTAGCGGCACGTCGAAGGTGAAGAGCACGGGCTGCGAGGAGTGGACGGGCGCCGACGGCTTGCGCTCGCTCAGCGGGGCCGACGACGAGGCGGCGGTCGAGTTCTGGAGGTCCGAGGTCCGAGGGGTGTGGGCCGAGCGACCGTCTGGACGGACAGAGAGACACAGAGAGAGAGACAGAGACAGAGACAGAGAGAGAGAGAGAGAGAGAGAGAGAGAGAGAGAGAGAGAGAGAGAGAGAGAGAGAGAGAGAGAGAGAGAGAGAGAGAGAGAGAGAGAGAGAGAGACAGAGACAGAGACAGAGACACACACACAGACAGAGAGAGTTAGTATAATATCTGAATGTATATATATATTTTGTGTTTAACGTTTTATACTTTGACCTCTTTGTTGTTCACCTGCTTTGGCAATGTAAATTGTATATTTCTAATGCCAATAAAGCTTTTTGAATTTGAATTTGAGTGAGAGAGACGGACACACAAACTCTCTCAGAGAGAGAGAGAGAGAGAGAGAGAGAGAGAGAGAGAGAGAGAGAGAGAGAGAGAGAGAGAGAGAGAGAGAGAGAGAGAGAGAGAGAGAACACACTTTAAGAAACAAGCTAGAACCAAACAACCAGTTTCATTTTAACCAACAGCCTAGCTAGTGCTCACAGTGAAGAGATAAGATGCAATAACATGGTACTTTATCAATCCCAAACAGGACATATGGGTAAATTTGTACTAACTACTAACATTTAGCATGCGCAAATGCGCATGCTAATTTTTAGTAATGCGAGGCGCACAAGTTCACTAAGGTTAAAACAATGCACAGACAAAGAAAGAAGTTGGGTTCAAAATGATTTACATTACTATAGGGAAGCCTAGGCACAAAAAAAGGTGCGGCAGCTTTTGGGCGAAGGTGTTCGACTACCCAGCTGATGGGTACCGGGTTCGATCCCCAGTGTCACAGTCAGTCTACCAGGAGGCGTCCTTGAGGAAGACGCCCTCCCCTCTACCTGCTCCTTATCAACATGTATCTGAATTCAATGCAAGTCCCTTCGGAACAAACACGAATAAATTACTAAAATGAATTAATGAGGAGGAGATGGAGGAAGAGGAGGAGGAGGAGGAGGAGGATGAGAAGGAGGAGGAGGAGGAGGAGGAGGAGGAGAAGGAGGAGGATGAGAAGGAGGAGGAGGAGGAGGAGGAGGACGATGAGGAGGAGGAGGAGGAGGCCATATGCGGACTCGCTACTTCTCGGTCTCCGCTAGGTGTTAAAAAAAGCTCACTAAGCGGCCATAAAGCCTACTAAACGGCAGCCATTTTCTCGTCCGGATCAATGCAGACAAAGAGGGCTACGCTATAAGCCTCAACATGCACAGAGTCTGGCTGTTCAGACCCCGGTTCAGATGCACTCCCGGTTGCCCTCCAAACTCAATCAATATCAGTTTGATGGATCCGTCTCACGGGACGTGAGACGGATCCATCAAACGGATATTGATTGAGTTTGCAACAAACAATCCTTCTGTTGCTTTTTAGCTTAAAAGCATAAATTAGCCCAAGCAGCACGTGGTCAGACCCCAAGGACCTACAACCCCCCCCCCCCCCCCCCCACACACACACACACACACACACACACACACACACACACACACACACACACTGAGCAGGATCACAACACTGCCCCACCCCCACACCTGACCCCGTCTGACCATCTAATCTCATCACGGGTGACGGTGCTGATGAACTGAACAACAAGGGCAGTGCTATCCTCACCCACTGTTTAACTTGAAGAAGGTTTCATGTTATTGCCGGCCCCTTAATAGGTTTTCTTCTTTTTTTTTTTCCTCTGTATGCTACCGGAGTATTGGTCAACCGTCTCTATGACGTTTATGCTCAAGTTGTCTGTAGCTCTCTCTATATGTATGTAACGTCTCCACTACTGCATCACTAAAAAACATTCTCCCCGTCTCTGTGGCCTTAATGCGTGGTAAGCGTTATGGTCACAGCGACAGTGAGAATTATATTAATAGATATTAGCTGAAATTGTACAGTTTGCATTGCTATTTGTCTCTATGACTACAATGCTAGCTGCATGGGTCTCTCACTATAAAACTGTCTCTACTCATCTCCGACTATAACGCCAACTCTCAATATCTCTGTGACTATAATGCTAACTGTCTCTGCGTCTCTATGAAAATAATGCTAACTGTCTCTTTACATCTCTGTCTATAATGCTAACTATCTCTGTGTCTCTATAAAAATAATGCTAACCGTCTCTTTACATCTCTGTCTATAATGCTAACTATCTCTGTGTCTCTATAAAAATAATGCTAACCGTCTCTTTACATCTCTGTATATAATGCCAACTATCTCCGTGACTCTATGAATATTAAGCGAACTATACATCTACGACCATAAGGCCAACTGTATTTCTTTCTCTCTGACTGAAATGCTGTCTCTTTACAGATCCGACTCCATTGCTTATTGTCTCTGTGACGCCGTAATGAATTCTCAACGCTGAGCGTCTAACACTGCGCTCTTCCTCGCGGGGCTCCGCAGAGCAGATACCGATCGGGACGAGGAGGACGAGGAGGGCGAGGAGGGCGAGGGAGCGCTTGGCAGGGGGCCAACGAGGAGATGCGTGGCGAGGCAGTGGGCGGCGCCCTCCTCCTCCATCCTGCTGCACTACGACGCCGCTCGGTGTGGGCGAGGGAGAGAGCAGCAGCTACCGACTGAGGGAGAGAGACACGCCGCTCTCTCAGTGCTACGTGTGAAGCCGCCTGTATGTAACACCGTGGTAGCGGCTGTGCAAGTAGAAGGGAAAAAACGAGCAATCAACTTTCATTTTGGCTGTCAAAGATTGAGTTTATCCCTTCAGAACAGACTACTGGTTTATTGCTTTTTAAACGCAAAACACTGTACGGTTATAATCATGTAATTCAGGGGTGGGTAGGGGTAATGGCATCTTGCTCAGGGTAGCAAACAACTAGACTGAGGACAAAGGGGAATCTTTTGACTATTCTTTCTCAGGGACTACGAGCAGTCTGATCATAGGAGATTAATTAGACCTATACCATGTGGTGTGTGTGTGTGTGTGTGTGTGTGTGTGTGTGTGTGTGTGTGTGTGTGTGTGTGTGTGTGTGTGTGTGTGTGTGTGTGTGTGTGTGTGTGTGTGTGTGTGTGTGTGTGTGTGTGTGTGAGCAGTTGACCTGGGGGGGGGGGGGGGGGGGGCTTGATGAATGAGGTCATCTCCAGGCCTGAGGGGTGAGGCCACAGTGTCAGGATCTACAAGTTCACTGACATCAGAGAAACACACACAGACACACACGCGCACACACACACACACACACGGACACACACACACACACACACGGACACACACACGCACACGCACGCACACACACACACACACTCCACCACCTCCACCACCACCCCCACCATCACCGGCCTAATAACCCACAATCCCCTCATTGTCTGGAGGGCTCGCCACCATCCTGAGGCTGGCTAGCTGTTAGCAGCTCATCTGTGCCCAGAGAGCTCTGTAGTGGCCGGCAGTGGGGGGGGGCTGCAGGCGCTGCGGTGCACTAGCGTGGGTAGGGAGGGATATATATCGATCTGTTCTGTGTGCGTGTGAGTGTTTTGGCCCTGCCCCGGTGAAAGCACAGCAGCCGAACGGAAACAAACGCACCCTCAAAACAACACGCAGCCACCGTGGTGGAGAGTGTGCCGGAGCCACAAAACAGTGTGAGTGTGAGTGTGAGTGTGAGTGTGTGAGTGTGAGTGTGAGTGTGAGTGTGAGTGTGTGTGTGTGTGTGTGTGTGCGTATGTGCGCGTGTGTTGTGCTTGTAAATGTCTGTCCGTCTTTGTGTCTCTCCGTGCGCGTGTGTTTGTATGTGTGTGGGTTGTGCTTGTGTAAATGTATGTCTATGTCTGTCTATCTGTCTGCGTATGTGTGTGAGTGTGTGTGTGTATAGTCACGGCTCGCCCCGGACACGAACAGCTCATCTGATCCTGTACAACTCGAGAGTAACTACCATGACATGCAAACCAACGACCAAAATAAAAAACACACACATACACAAATACTGTACAAACACCATCACTATACATAAACAACTCAATTTTTCTTCCCCTCATACAATTCGCAGTGTTGGCTTGTTCAATTTAAGCGAGAAAATTGCATAAGAGAACATTGATTCGTCGCAGTAAAATCGTAATTCGTAAGACTTGTCACGTTAAAGAGGTAATCCCATTTCAGCCACACAGTTCTCATGGTCTCATGTGAATACCGGCACTATTTACGGTCAGAGACACGATTTAGCGGATACCAAAGTATAAAAACAAATGGTGTGCAAATGTAAAACGTTAAAAAGCTTTCAAGGCAGAATTTCACGGTAGAGGGACGATTGCGAAAAAAGCAAGGCCGGGCTGGAGAACCATGCTCCCGGCTGGTCGAGGAAGACATATGGCTATTGTGGGTCAAACTACGACTCGGGTCATAAGCAATTTCCCAATTAGGTGCTGTAATACATCACCTACTGCCTCATCCGCTCCCAGGGACTAATCTAATAGAAGATGGCCGCCGATCCCAAGAGGACAGAATTAGAAGGCGAGTGGATCACGGCGCACAAGGAGACCTTTGTGGAAGTCCTCTCGGCCGCTCTCAAGTTAGACCGGGACATAGGATAACACAATCAGAACCATCCGGCGCAAAAATAGACCCAACTGAAAATAACACAGACCGAACCGAAACACAATCTGGGGGAATCATCTGGGGAGTTTTTTTTTTCCATCCCAAAATCGACCAAACTAAAGATTTCTTCTTTTTTTTTTACTCCCCTCCAATTCGGACTGATATCGTCCCTGAAAAGAAAGATACGTAGCGGAAATGGCCACACAAACCGACTGCTGGCAACGCTTCTTGCTTGGCCTAAGAAAAAAAAATGCAATTCCATTAATGGTTCCATAAGAGATTACATTTAGAAATATAGCCGGTGGGTAGAGACAGCTAAAGTGTTTCGTGTAAATTAACTTCGGAATATGTCTTGTGATGTATTAAGAGATGGATTTAGTGATTAAATACCCCCTACCCCGCGAGCACCCTCCCGGCAGAACCACACACCCTGAACATCAGGGGCCAGAGCCTCCATTATAGTGGATCATAAATATGAAGGATTCTGCTAATTTAATGAAAAAATTAGAGATGGAATAAAAGGCAGTGTTAAATACCGCCTTCTGAGATGTAGCATTGTTCATTTGTCATCGGTGAACTACTGTAAACTGCACGGGAGAAGCAACGCACCCCTAAGTAGTAAAACAAAAAGTAGTAAAACTGTCAAAATAAAACATTACGACAGTGAAATAGCGTGGGAAAGTCTGAACACAAAATGTATGCTTTTTTCCATACACTGAACATTAAATCTCAACAGACTGACCCACACACTCTGGGTCTCTCTGTGGCTCAACTGAGACAGCTCACCAAGATCAGGTCATCCTTTTCCTCTGTAAACTTAGAAAAGGTCCTCCATGCTTTCATCTCTTCATGACTTAACTGTTGCAATGCCATTTAGTCTCGTATCAGCTGGCAAAACATCCCCAAACTCCAATTAACTGCAAACACGTACTAAGATAAGTCATCACATTACACCAATTATTGCTGCCCTCCCTGGTTACCTGTGTGTTTTAGAATGGATTTTAAGATTATACTTTTGATTTGAAGCCAACTGTGGAACTCCCAATGTCCCAGTGGGACATTGTCCTCCTTTAAATCTCTTATTTTATCGCCTGGCTTTTCTTAGCTGATGGTACTTGCTGTAACTAATGATGTTATTTTATTTGTCGTCGTTTTTTGGAACCTGTCATTTTTTACTTCCTGTCAGGTTTTGCAGTTCCCCCCCCCCCCCCCCCCCCACCTCACAACACCAAGGGCCCTATCTTGCATCCGGCGCAATTTACTTTCTACACTGCTAGTTTGCACCTGGCCCACAGCGTTCTTTTCCCTCCATCGCCACGCGCCTGTGAGTTGGGGAAGGATCTTGCGAGGCGTGTTCTGGCGCAAACGTTCCGTGATGCTATTTTGCAGTTTCAGAAAACAATTAAACCACAAACCAGGAAATACCTGGTTTAAAGTCAGTGGCGCATTGTTCAGATGCTATCTTAAGGGCGCATGCATAATATTACTTGTGCACCTCGCGCATACACTTTGCTTCTCTCATCTACCTAGCCAAACATTCTTAGTAAATTATTTGAGAAAGTACAGCTGATACAGCGGTAATAAGTTGTACTTTTAATTCAATGCATCTGCAAACACCGTACAGCAAACACATATTTTCTTGACACAGACATCGTGTGGGGGGTGGGGGAGGGGTTGTAATAGTGGAGGGACCAGTGTGGGTTGGAGGGAGGGGGGCTGGGTGGCGTCACATGATGCTAATGGTTCCATTAACCGACAGAAGTGGAGCTGTTTTGGTGCCCATAGCTGTGACATGTAAAATGTATTATTTATTTTTTACATATTTTTCGTCTATCCTATTATTGTGATAGTTATTATTCTAACTATAATTATCACTAACACCACATCACTATTACCATCAACATCATTAGCACTATCATTGTAGCTATAGAGAGCTCACTATCACCTTAATATCATTATTGTAATAATCATCTAATGAGGAAATACTATCCCTATCATTATCATGGAAACAATCACTACAAATATCATTATCACAATCATCATCACTATCATCATCATTATCATATCCTATCACTATCATTGTCGATATCTGTATTACAACCAGTTTGATTTTCCATTACATAAATGTCATCCCCATTTCTTATCAAAATCGTTATCACTATCATTATCGCGATTAATAATGTTAATCCCCAGCTTGGCTAATATCCATATCACCATCATTATCACTATCAGTATCACCATTGTGACTGTTATTACTAACACTATCATTATCCCTATTATCACAGTCATTATCATTATCACCATTATGACTGTTACCGCCATCACGATCACTATCGTTATCCAACCATCTCTGGCCGTCCAGGGGAAACAGGATAAAATGGCGCCCTCGCCTCCCTACTGCAGCAGAGTTCTTAAGGAGACGAGGCTGGTTGTGCATGGGGGGGAAAACAGGAGCGATGCAGAGAGCAAAGGGGCCGGAGAGGCAGGTCGCCCCCCTCTCTGGTCACATGACTCTGCAGGCTCCACGGTGTCATGTGATCCCCCTGCCCTGCACTGCAATGCTACATCAATAGGCCAAACGCTGAGCGATCACTCACCTCTTAGCCCGGCGCACCGTGCCCGGCCGCCAATCAGAGCCCGGCTGTGATGCATGACATCATCTTTCATCATTATTACCATGATCATTAGGGCTATCATCATCATCATCATCATCATCATCATCATCATCAGAGAAGAACGATGTACAGACGTCATTTTTCCAATGAAAAATAAATGAGAATGGTTTGAATGCAAATCCTTTGAGAATGAGGGAGTATGGATTTAACTGATGAATTCAAAAACGTTTTTTTCTCCTCTCTATTTCTAACAGGAAAGAGACAACGACATACCTAGAACACACCAGGGCCAAAGCCCGCAGACGGCCAAGTAACCCAGACAATCACACACATCGCACCCAGAGTCTTGTGCTCCTCCAGCAGCCAGTCAGGGGGGAATTTACTGCTTAATACCTACGGACAAACGCCAGGCTTTGAAGCCGGCTTCCAAGCAGACGCCGCTACGCACCGACCAGACACGTGGCAGGGAACCAGTTTGTGGATATATACACAATATCTCATATCCGTCCTCTGTGTGCAAGGATAAGGATGAAGGGAGATAGCGGGACATTAGCGGAAATAGTGATTTCTTTAAAACCTGCATCTGCCCGGATATTTGGAAGGGAACGAACACGGGCACCGCTATCCGCACGCTGCTTGGCATGCACAGCACTGCAGACATAGAAGCTGTATTGGGGCTGCTGGGGAAATTGCTCAATGGTGCTTGAAGATAATCTTACCAGGTACGATAGGGACTGCTTCAGCTGGGTGACGCCTTGCACTTCATATAGATAATCTGATTTGAAACAAAGACTTTTTTAGGGTTTTTTACGACATGACAGCTTAAACATTGTCCTATGGTCTGAAGGAATGCAGTATAATCCAGGGTACACCCAGAACTAATTTAATGATTGATTAAAGACTCCACTATTGGACACCTGCTCGTTAAACTTCAACACATTTTGGGTCAAAATATATTATATTTATTCACTAGAGGTCCAGATCTACACACAATCATTTGCCTTTCTTCTCTGGGGATACTGCAGACCATCAAACCCACAACCTTTCCAGGGAGATAATACAACATTCTGTAAGTGACTGTAAAAAATGAATGACCAGAAGGGTTTATGGTCAATTTGTTAGAGTGAAATGCGGTTCCGACTGGCCGAAGTGGTCAGCTGGTAGGCTGGCAGGTTTCCACGGCAGCAGTCGTTGTTGTAGAACTGTCAATCTGTTATCTTGTGACTCAATTTACATACGGCCGGGTGGTCTGTTAATGAGAGTAGATGGTACGCATGCTCACGCATAGCACGCGCACGTCAACAGGCCTCGTTAGCTCACAGTGTATATGCCATATGCGTAACAAGCGGTACGATTTATATTGAATGTACTTTGAGGAGAAGCTAGCTGGCTTCAAAGGAAATATATGTAGTGGAAAAAGTATGCCAAATATGCGAAGTTAGTTTATATAGGCAAATTATTGTTTGATAAACAATACTTTTTCAGCCATTACTATGTATTAAATTAATACATGTTTTTAGGAGATATCATCATCCTAAGTGACTTGAATACAGACAAATTAAACTATGGAAGTGTTGGGAATCTTTTTCAGGGATGCCTACAAATAAATGACCACATAAGGGGATCCAAACAAGAACCTTTTGGCTGAGAGATGAAATCCCAGCCGAAAGGTACCGTCCTGTTCCTCCTGTTAAATAAATGAAGGGCTATGAATGTAAACTGAAAGCTGGAAGCAGGGGTGATTCCGAAGACGCTGACCACGAATGCTGATAGACATTTATGGAGGGTATAAATATCTGCGCTTACGTCAAGCACGCTTCCTGGAAATAAATCTGGGTAGTTGACTTAAAGTAAAAACCAAACATCATAACATTTAGTTTTGCATTGGATTCTTCCCAACCGTAGGAAGAAACTCCCAAGGAAATCTTGTGAGTTTGATTCTAGACCTGAATCATTTGTACAAGAGACGGTAATTTGCATGAGCGACCCTTATTTCTCTCGATTATGTTGAGATTAAATCTCCTTCCACGAAAACGAAAGTGCTGAGGTTGATTCCTCAAGCTGCCGACTTCTTAGGAACACAAGATTGATGGGAACTCATGCTTAAGTCCCCAAAACCAAAGAGATGAGTAGCTCGGGTGTGGGGGAGAGAGGCTCAAACTAAAGGAAGGTTTAGTTCCTAAAATCAGTCAAAACAAGACTGCTGACGCGACCATCCCTCCCTCCCTCTCTGATCCCCCGTCATCTCCCCCTCTCCTCCCTCCCAGAGCAGACTACCCGCGTCTAGCGGTTCAAACAGAGCATCGGGCAGAACAGAACAAAGCAGGAGATTGACGAGAGAATGGTCCATTCATTAGCTGCTTGTTGCTCGGGGGCGGGTCTCCTCTGGTACAGACTCCCTCTCTCTGGACCCCCGGACATCAACCCTCCCCGCCGCCACCAGCACCAACACCAACACCCACACCAGCTGATAACAACTGCACTCCCCTCCCGTTAACAGCACTGCGGGTACCAAGCGGGCAGATCTGTGCGGGGCAATTACATCGGCCGAGTGACTAGTTACATATCCTAAGTGCTGTCCAATTACTCTTGACGAGTCCTGTACTGCTGTGTGTAATTAGCAGATCAATGAGCCCCTCTCTTGGAGCATGTCACAGCCCCCTTTAAAGTCGCAATGTGTAAGATTGAGCCCCCTCCCAGTCAGTAGGCGGGAGACTTTCCGATTTAAAAAAAGGGAATAACAGTGTTCTGTCCGCTCTTACTGCCTATGAAACTGTGACGCAAGCTAGCGTCGAACGGCTGTGTGGGTGGAATTGAGGAGGGTTTGAGGAGTGTCAATAGAAAGATTATTGTAAACAATGAGAAAAGGGACGGGCAGGCCAGCATTTTGTATTAGAAGACTATCAGTCAGCCTATAGGATCTGATTATATTGATAACATTATTGAAATAAACTATCGATCAGCATCGATTATGGATATATCCAGGTTATTTTATGCTACGACAGAGTTCAAGTGGTACATAATGCGACTCTAAGTTCTGTACAAATAACCCATGTTCTTTATCTGTTGATGTTGTTCAAAGTTCTTTCCTGAGTGGAATAGGCATATTTCTACTTAAGTTCACAACACACACATTGTGATTCCCCCGCTTGTGAGGACCGGAATAGCGGTGGGCCGTCTTTAATGACTTTGATGTATGTTACAGTTTTTTGTTTTTTTCCGCTCTAACAAAATGTCCCCACAGTTTCCCCTTTCCAAAGCCAGACCGGGATGGATAGACGTCGCCGGGGCAACCATGAGTGCTGTTATGGGATACAGGGCAACGAGCCCTTCCCAGACGGTTCACTGGGGGCGGAAACCCAACCTCGCCGTCTCAAGAAGAGTCGTTATTTCAACAAAAAATCGATTCCTATGAAGGGCACTCTGCTAGGGGAACAGCCAGACGAGGCAAAACAAGGCCACAGGGAACATTTAATTGTTTTATGTTCGTGTGTGTTTGGAAGAAGTAAAATTGGAATTAAACGCAGAGAATAACATCTACGATGGAATGCTGACGTTGAGGCCATAATGTTTAAAACAATTTCCCTCCTGTTGTGACAAATGTATGAATAGTACAAAGACATCATGTTTATGTTCAGACATGAGGATTTGCAATTGGGAAAAGTAATAAATCAAACCGATAATATATCAGACTTCCTAAAGTCGGACGATTTGTCTTTGTGTAAAATAATAAAACTACGTGGAGGAGCAGCAGTCAGGGAAAGGGAGTTTGTGTGTGTGTGTGTGTGTGTGTGTGTGTGTGTGTGTGTGTGTGTGTGTGTGTGTGTGTGTGTGTGTGTGTGTGTGTGTGTGTGTGTGTGTGTGTGTGTGTGTGTGTGTGTGTGTGTGTCAGAACGATGGAAAGACACAAAAGGGAGTCAGGGGAAACAGAGAGAAAAAGGCAGATAAACAGAAAATAAAATGTTCTTGAGAGATGTGTGACATTTGCATGACTTCAAGCCTCGGGCCACATTCACACCTAGTCTCCAGAGTCCTCTCTCCAGCGACTAACCCACAACAAGGCTGTCCACCCACAACCAGCGCACCCCACCCACTGCACTGATGTAGGCCACCTGCCTCCACCAAAAAAACCTCAACCCCCAAACTACTCTTCACTCCAGCTCTCCTGAATGACTGCCAACGCCGCTCCATGCTAGCTAGCACAACGATATAAATAATTTTGAAGATCATTTTACACCTTCTATTCTATTCTGCTCCGTTTCATCACCTCAAACAGAAACATGAAAATATATGTGAAATATAAGCAGCTCTGTCTTAATCCCCTGCCACAATAAAAAGAGTTTAAGCTTTGTTGATCATGTCCGATTCTTTATTGTAATTATCCTATTATATACTTAATATTAAGTCTCTCGTTCCGTGTTTTTTTAAGTTTGTATGATGTTTGATTGTAGGTATATTCACATGCCAGTGCAGTGAGTTATTTCTGTGGGAATCCGTTGGAAAGCCTGAGTAGGGCTTTGATAAGGAAAAGGTACTTCTCACTTATTTGTCATCCGTTTTTTTCCCCTAACTTTTATGAGTGACTAAGTTCTCAGGATTGCAGCCTTGGCCTTTCCCCCCCTCAGAAGAGAAGTCGCTCCCACACACTCCTCTGGTGTTCTGTGGAAATCAGGACTCAGCAGGTATTAGCATTGACTGAATAAAAACAAAACCAAAACTGGACATATTTTCTCTGATAAAGACCTTTCAGAACAGAAAGCACCAACGAACTTCCTCGCTATATCTTGAGAACCAAAATTGCATCAACATTCTGTATCATAAAATCATACATTTTTACAGATTTTTTGTTATCCATGTTTTTTTTTCTATTATCCATGATAGTTTACAAAATTAGACTAAACTGATTAAAAAAGGGAACAGAGTAACTTTTACTTTGTCAGTCCCTGCTTACAGTTTGATTAACTGCTGTTTAATCTTTGAACTTCCACTCACAAATCAACTTTCATTGAAATAACTAAAATACAAACAAATTTCTCCAAAGTAGTTTTACAGTCCGACAATGACATCAACTGCTTATTAGCCAAACATTACACATGAGTGGGGTGATATTAAATAAAAAAAATCAACATTATGGACTGAATACCTCCCCTGTGAGCGTGATAGAAGCATCTCATCTCTGCCTGTCCCTGTAAGACATTCCCATTGCATAAATCCAGTATTTTGCTGTGAAGGGAGGGATTAATGCTGTGTTAATGTAGCGGCGCAGCTTCGCTAGCCTTACTAGCATTGCTGGCGTCACTAGCTCTTGATTCAGGAATGTATCCCAGCATTCCACAGTGGTTAATCATTCCAACAAAGCTCTGCTGGTCGGGTCCATTTCTCGTGCACACTAAGAGGTTCACGAGGTTTCACAATGGCCGGACGAACCATATAGATAGAGGCTGGTTTGTGCATGTGTATGTGTGTGTGTGTTTGCGTGCAGCATTTGCACAGTGTTTATGTACACTATATGTGTGTATTTTTAATTTCCATTTATTTCGGGATGGAGGGAAAGAGAGGGAGAGAGATTGGGAGGGATGGAGGGAGGGATGGAATGATGGAGAGAGGGAGGGAGGGAGGGAGGGAGGGAGGGAGGGGAAGAGAGGGAGGGAGGGAGGGTGGGGAAGAGAGGGAGAGAGGGTGGGGAAGAGAGGGAGGGAGGGAGGGAGGGAGGTTGGGGAAGAGAGGGAGGGAGGGAGGGTGGGGAAGAGAGGGAGGGAGGGAGGGAGGTTGGGGAAGAGAGGGAGGGAGGGAGGGTGGGGAAGAGAGGGAGGGAGGGAGGGAGGGAGGGAGGGAGGGAGGGAGGGAGGGTGGGGAAGAGAGGGAGGGAGGGAGGGAGGGAGGATGGGGGTGAGAAGGAGGGTAGGGAAGGGAGGTCGGGGAAGGAGGGATGGCGGAAGAGAGGTTTGTTAGGGAGGAAGCGATAGAGGGGATGAGATTGGGGGATGGAGGGAGTGTGTGTAGTCCACTCTCCGGTCCAGTGGCGTGGGCGTGGTGAGGGCTCCACTCCCTGAGTCTCAGGGGCCCCATGGGGCAGAGAGAGGAGGGCCCAGCGAGCAGACTCCCTGGCTGGGGAGGGAGACGGGCAGATGGCCCCCATCAAACCTCATCGGGGCTTAGGTTTCTTTCTGTACGCACTGTGTGTGTGTGTGTGTGTGTGTGTGTGTGTGTGTGTGTGTGTGTGTGTGTGTGTGTGTGTGTGTGTGTGTGTGTGTGTGTGTGTGTGTGTGTGTGTGTGTGTGTGTGTGTGTGTGTGTGTGTGTGTGTGTGTGTGCGTTTTGAGAAACATAGAAAGAGAGGAAAAGAGGGTGCGGGAGAGAGAGGATAGACAGAGAGAGAGAGGATAGACAGAGAGAGAGAGAGAGAGAGAGAGAGAGAGAGAGAGAGAGAGAGAGAGAGAGAGAGAGAGAGAGTTAGTGCATGAGAGTGCGTCTGCTTATTGTGTGGACGTCAGCTGGTGAGAGCAGCCTGTCAGTCAGTCAGTAAATCAGCCAATTCTGCACCAAATCTGGCAAGAAACGTCCTGATCCAAAACCGTAATGTCCTCAAAGCTCCAAAGCTGCCTTTATCATAACGAATACATTACTTCAAACGATTATTTGCATTTCATTTATTTTCGAAAATCAGCACTACAGTATAATCTGTAATTTAATGTCAAAACAACACCATAACCCATCAAAGGAAATTGACTGAATGTGCAGGTATGATCTGAGTTTATCTACTTGCTGAACCAGAGACACCCAGACACAACAGCAGCAAGCCCCCGGAGAGAGAGAGAAACCTTGGTCCACCAATGCCATGCAAATATCTACAATAACATCCAAACAGGGAATACCCCATAGTACAAACATTACCACTCACCACCACACTATGACACAAACACTTCCTGACCACTTCTGCTTTTGTCAACCAACACCTGGACACGCCTCAGACCAAAACAATGTGTCATGTACACGGAAATCATCAACAAAATGGGTTAAAGACTGATTGAAATGGTCTGAGCGTACTCAATATCTAAAAGGTTTAGTCATTAGGTAATGCGACTTATTTTTACTGTCACTGCCTTTACTCAACAGCTATTTTACAGGCATATTTATCCATTCAGCGCTTTGTGATTAAACATTTACTGTTTAGTTCTGATTATGGTATGGAAGGACCTGGATGACATCTAAATGCTTCCCTGACAACATATTTGGCATGAAATTTCGTCAAACTTTTTGACCATCTTTTCTTACTCTACTCTGGTCTGGCAAAGTTGGTTACTCCGCTGAACGATTGCTGCCACAACATACTTGCAGGTCAACATGGTTTCTACAACGAGAAGCAAAACAAGTCTTACTTGATGGCGGCCTTGACTTTAAGCCAGCGCTTTAGTAGGGACTCTCGGGTATGAGATTATGAGTGAAGCCGTTCACTGATTTCAAAAAGAGTCTGTGTGTTACGGGACCACCATTCTGTTCTTATTTTTGAAATTCTGGCAGTCTGTATGTATGTATGAATCTTTTTTGGACTTAAATTTGCGTTTTGGCTCTATTTAATAAAGGCAGTAAAGGTAACAATGGAAAAGACAGTAGAGGAGGCAGTAGAGAAGACAGTGGAGGCGGCAGTAGCAAAAAGGGAAAGAGTAGAAAGCTTTTAGTGGAGAAGCTGGCTATAGGTGTACTTTTAAAAGTGAGTGGTCAACCAAGTGGCCAATCCTCACAAACTGAAACGCTGAAAAAGTGGCCGATATGCAAAATGTTGGGTCTCTTTGATCCCAGCACTCGTAATCTCACTCCAAACGTTTCATGAAACTTGGCAGCCATGTTTGTATCAACCAAAACGCTTTCTGTTTTTTCGTCTAAAACCTGCCTTGTTTGTTCAGGAGACAACAGCGGCGGGACGATGGGAGACTCTATCTTTAACAAAACAAAGGGGGAGGAGGAAAAATCAATAACCATTTCGGACATTGCGTCCATTTGGCAGAGATGTTCCTGACCAACTGTCTCAGATTACAGAGCTGGGGAAAGAAACCTCTGAACCCCACCGCCTGGCGTATCATGTGGACGGCCCGTCTCACAAATCGGACCTTAGATTAACATCTGGGGTCTGATGGTAGACTAGCTCAAATCGGGGTGAACTGGGCGTTTCTCTTTCTTTCACTTGAAATGTGTTTCGACCAATCATGTCGCTGGGAGTCGGGATCTGTTTAATCACTTTCCATAAAATGGAAAGTTAGAGAGTGAGGTAGAGGTAAAGATAAGAAGGGTAACAGAGAGGTAGAGTTAGGGAGAGCAGTAGAGGTGAAATTAGAGAGAGCGCTAGTTAGAGTGACTCTCAGGAGTTAGAGAGAGGTAGAGGGAGGTAGCGATAGAGTTAGAGAGAGTTAAATGTAGAGAGAGGTAGTTAGAGAGAGGTAAGAGTGAGGTAGAGATAGAGTTAGAGAGAGTTAAATGTAGAGAGAGGTAGTTAGAGAGAGGTAGAGGGAGGTAGCGATAGGGTTAGAGAGAGTTAAATGTAGAGAGAGGTAGTTAGAGAGAGGTAGAGGGAGGTAGAGATAGAGTTAGAGAGGTAAATGTAGAGAGAGGTAGTTAGAGAGAGGTACAGTGAGGTAGAGATAGAGTTAGAGAGAGTTAAATGTAGAGAGAGGTAGTTAGAGAGAGGTACAGTGAGGTAGAGATAGAGTTAGAGAGAGGTAAATGTAGAGAGAGGTAGTTAGAGAGAGGTAAGAGTAAGACTGAAGTGGAGGCAGAGCCAGAGGAAGAGGTTGAGGAGGGATAGAGAGAGTTATAGTTACACTTGGAGAGAGGTAGAGCGAGATAGAGATAGAGTCGGAGAGTATGCCTTATCCTAGAGAGACCCTTTATGTTGCAGCAAGTAGCAAGGACACGTAATCGATAGCATTACATTTAGAGACACGTAAACACAGGGCATTAAACATTCATATTTTAAAAACATTACCAAGAAAAGGCACAGTTGACATTATCTGACATGTCGGTCTTCCAGACGCTGTGTCTGGTACTATTTGTCTCTTCGTAGTATATATGCCTTCTAGTATTGTGTCTTGTAGTATTTGTTTCTTCGTTGAATTTTTGGCTTTTTGGATTAAGTCTTAGGTAGTATTTGTGTTTTGGAGTATTTGTTGATTGTAGTATTTTTGGTCCTGGTAGTATATGTGGATAGCATCACATGTGTCTTTGTAGCATTTGTGTATTTCAGTATTTGCTCACAGAGTGCGTTGCCCCTGCGTACGTTGACCACATTTTGGAATGTTTGTTTGTACAACAACAACAACAACAACAACAACAACAACAACAACAGCAATAACAATCGCGCAAGGGAGAGGTCGTCTGGGTTTGGGGAGGGCCTTACCGTGGTTGTCGTCCGATTGGTTGAATCCACACAGCTGGCAGATGGAGCGCACCCACTTGTTCATCTCGTCCTCCGTCTCGGCCACCAGGTAGAAGGTGCGGTCGGAGGTCTTGATGTCGAACACGAAGCTGTCCTGGAACTCCTTCCTCTTGAAGGTGAGCCCGGCGTCCACCTGCTCGCAGCAGTGCAGGTCGATCACCCGGATGGGCTTCTTGGAGTGGTCGTTCTTGTAGTACTCCAGGACGTCGGGGTCGCCGCTCATCCGCCCGCTGCGCAGGATGAACCAGCGCTTCTTCCACGCCTGGCGAGAGAGCGAGAGAAGGAGAGAGAGAGAGAGAGAGAGAGAGAGAGAGAGAGAGAGAGAGAGAGAGAGAGAGAGAGAGAGAGAGAGAGAGAGAGAGAGAGAGAGAGAGAGAGAGAGAGAGAAAATTACTGATAGAAAACAATGTCGCCCTCACTGGCTTACGGTGCATCGGCTTATCGGGTGTGTATCGGCTGGAACCTTTTTCGGTGCTAGACCTTCGTCAGGCTGATCAGGGAGAGCAGAAGCGGTGAGCTGATCCGTCAAAGGCCCCATTGGGGTTTAAGTTCGAAGATTATTCCATAGCAAACAGGTGCTTCAACCTGCTAGTGGTGGATGAAGTGTGATATCCACCTCCAACCCCATATGCTCAATATGTAAAGCACTGATATATAAAATGAATGCATTCATCGTATTGTTAAACAGCAACCCAGGTTTGATACAGCAGTATAGTATTGTTTCAGGGCACACACACACACACACACACACACTAACGCCCATTAGTCATTTGTCATACAAAGCCTGACCGATCGATCCATCCCTCACGATCATCGATAGCTGGCTTCAAAATGATGAAAGATAATGAATCCTCACCAAGTCCTTGCTCGAAGGGTTGGATGAAGCATTCCTTCCCGCTTAGGTAGCGTCGAGCGTTGCTGTGACAACGACCAAAACCAAAACAGTTGGAGGAGCTAGGTTAGGGTGCTGGCGCTGATCAAACAGACGATAAGAGTCTTTTTGGTTGGCAGCATGCGCCTTTTAATGTGTGTGTGTGTGTGTGTGTGTGTGTGTGTGTGTGTGTGTGTGTGTGTGTGTGTGTGTGTGTGTGTGTGTGTGTGTGTAGCAGGTGTCACTCCTCCAACGTATTTCCTGTGCAGCGATGTATAACCCACCCCCCGAACTCCTAAACGCACAACTCGTCAACAATGCCCTGCCCACTCATAAGGCTGGCTAGCAGCCTGGCACACTACTGGCATCCAAGAGTGAGTCGTTGTAATTGGTCCACTTGATGGGGGTTTGCTTCAGCAATCAAGGCAGGAGAAACAATGTTATCTACATCATCATCTCCAGGTAAATCAACAAAGTAAGAGCCTGTAGTAATTGACATGGGGCAGGAGAGACAATGACCAATTATAACAGAAAGACAGTTGAGGACACACACACACACACACACACACACACACACACACACACACACACACACACACACACACACACACACACACACACACACACACACACACACACACACACACACACACACACACACAGCAAGAGAGATAGAGAGAGACAAAGAAAGAGAGCGAGGGAGAGAGAAAAAGACAGACAGACAGACAGAGGGAGACAGATAAAGAGAGAGACAGAAAGAGAAAGAGAGAGAGCCAGACAGACAGACAGACAGACAGACAGACAGACAGACAGACAGACAGACAGACAGACAGACAGACAGACAGACAGAGAGGACAGGCGCCGGCTTAAAGGAGCTGTGTGTGTGTGTGTGAGTGTGTGTGTGTGTGTGTTATTGGGGGTGCAGGGAAAGGAAGGCAGTCTGCTGGGGGGGTTGGTGGGGTGTGTGTGTGTGTGTGTGTGTGTGTGTGTGTGTGTGTGTGTGTGTGTGTGTGTGTGTGTGTGTGTGTGTGTGTGTGTGTGTGTGTGTGTGTGTGTGTGTGTGTGTGTGTGTGTGTGTGTGTGTGTGTGTGTAAAGAGGGGGGGGGGGGAGTTGGCCATCTGCCAGTGATGCACTTCCGGTCGGGACTCACATGCAGCTGCTGACACACAGGATCCTGCAATCCCCCCCCCCTCCATCCACTGTAACCCATCTACACACACACACACACACAGACACAGATATACCCCACCCACGTTCGACAACACAGACACCGCCGTAAGCCCAGTATATACGACCAGGGACACACACACAAAAATACACGACACAAGACACACACAGTACCAACCAGACACACACATAAACAAACTACCTGACACACATACACATACTGCTAGACACACACAGACACACAAAGCCAGACAAACGCATACTGCTGGATACTCACACACAGACAATACCAGACACAGATACATACAGTTGGTCACACGTACGCTCAACCACATGCGTGCTCCTAGCTAGACAGACACGCACATACAGAAACCCTATTGACACACAAACAGAGCTTTATTCAACAAATGACGCGCACACACACACACACACACACACACACACACACACACACACACACACACACACACACACACACACACACACACACACACACACACACACACACACACACACACACACACACACACACACACACACACACACACACAGACTTGTCACCAGGAGTTGAAAACAAAGCTGAAGAACATACAGAGAACGTACAGAACAACAGAAAGGGAATTTCTGTGGTTTTAAGAGCGTATGATGAAAAGAACAATAGAGACAGCTGTATGTGTGTGTGAATATATATATATAAATAAATATATATCCTTCTTAAAATGTTCCATGTCCTCCTGTGTGTGTGCATGCGTGTGTGTGAATGCATCCGTGCGTATGTGTGTGCGCGTGTATGCGAACGTTTGCGAATGTTTGTCCAGGCTCAGTTTTGTTGGGGTCCCTATCAGGCCGTGTAAAGGGAAAGGGGTTTCCCCTCGCCGCTCTGTAATGATGCATTTGCATTAAACAAACCCACACACTAGATACAGCTACGAAGAAGAAGGTCAATATTGAAAGGAATATGAATCAAACCTTAAAGTCGGAACACTCGAACAAACAAGGGGCGCACTGTACGAGCGCGTGTCAGCAAACAGCGTCTGCGTAGACGTGACGCCGTTGACCCAAGGCCCTCTCTGCTAACGTCAACATCGCTGTTCCTTGGTCAAACCTTGTCTTAAGGCTAAGAGTTCCACATGACAGTTACATTATTGACACGAGCTAATTTCCCTGTGCTACAGTCTCACACAAACACACACACACACACACACGACAGACGTACGCAGGAGCGAACAGATAATAAACACACAGCGTCACGGCTTCTGTTTCACGTTGGATACGAAATACGATATCACGGAACGTTTGTCTTGGCGTTTTACCATCCTGATCAAATAGTTATCAGGCACACACACCAATACGTTAACAAAGCTATCAGTTCTTCCATAGGTTCTGTGGCCTACTGTGTTTTTATCAACCGCATGTTTGTCGTAATAGTGATGTGGGATGGCTAAATCTGGCCATGCAGTAAAGTCGACTGCAAAACAGCTTAAAAACGCATTGGAAATAACACGCAAGATGGCAAAATCCTCTTTACGAGTTCCTTATTCCGCTTGCAGAGCCGACTTCCTTATTGTCATAAGGTCATTGTTACAAAACAACAGGACAAGGATGTACGGGAACACTTCCACAGAACCCCTCGTGGATTGGATCCTCCTCAGCCATGGGCTAAACACTGGCTGCAGTGGCTGACGGACTGGCCGACTAAACAAACGCTGTGTCCTTTTCTGGAGAAGAAGAGGGGAGAGATTGTTTAATTAAAATCTGGAGTTGTGCCCGGTAGTACGGGGTTAGCACGACCCGCTTAGGATGATTCCTGGCAGACATCGTGTTGACCGAAGCATGCGACGAGGCTTCAAGTACAGTACGGCGTAGACAGCTCCTTTAGCCTTTATTATCATCCCGGCTAAGAATAGAAGCAGAGTTTCCACAGGAAAAGGGCTTGCTCTTTAGATAATGCAAAGTTTGGGGGTTTTACGAAACACACTACTCGGTTAGAGGAGCGTGTAAAGAACATGAGATGTATAAAATACATCTGAGATAAGTACACTTTTATGCTTGGATGGTGCCTCTCGCGGTCTCTCTCTCCTTCATACTTCGCTCCCTC
>NC_079427.1:5352986-5365486 GCF_026213295.1 Gadus chalcogrammus | reverse complement strand
CACTCGTCACGGTCACGCGTAAGCTGCGAGGGGCTGAGCGGAGTCATTGGAAACTATGCAAGATTAAATGAAACGAAACCCCCCTCTATAGGCCTATATACAACAACCATGGCGACCCGACATTACGTATTTTTGTTTGATACTGCACGTAGAGAAAGGCAGGAGCTGTTGACAAAAGTCCACAAAAGATTGAAGACGCCAAGCTCTGAGACATGCTGTTCAATGCAAGTAGAGTCTCTGATGAGGCTACTTCGCCCACAGCTCTTCTAAACGGTGAGCAGGCTAGGAACGGAGGTTTGTGTGTGTGCGCAGTCAGTCAGCACCCGCCATGGTGTGTGTATTTGTGCGGGTGCGTGTGGTTGCACGCAGTCAATCAGCACCCTTCGGGGTGTGTGTGTGCAGTCAGTCAGCACCCTTCGTGGTGTGTGTGTGTCTGTGTTGTGTTGTGTTGTGTGAAGTGTTTTAAGAGTGGTCGGCTGCTTTTTTAGGTGTGCACTACTGCCCTCTCTCCAGCATAAGGCCTTTCTACACTGCCATGCCGGTTCGGTCGAGGCTTGGCACGCCTGGCGATTTCACTGTCTTATCTCATGTTTCCTGTGTAAAAACCGAGTTGGTAAATCCCCCGTTCGTCGCGGTGTGGGCTGTCTTCACTGGAGAAGGCGGAGCTGCGCACAGACTCTGGACCTCTTTAGAATAATTTGCATATTCCCGAATGTTTTTATTTTTCTTTGAATGAAGACACCCGCATGCAAGAATGAGTTCATGTCTGAGTGTAGGCTACAAACGCGATTAACTATTTACAAGTCCAAAAACACCAACATATTCTTCATTTTGCCGACCACTTTTGGGTTAGGGACGGGTTAGGATTTTTTATCCCGACAAAAGCCTCGTAAGGACAGTTCCCCTTGCGTCTCTCTCGTAGATCGCACAACGAGAGACTGCGTGACCTTCTCTCACAGGATCAGCAGCTTGCGGATTTCACTTTCTCTCCAATAAGAACTGAACTCATGATATCGCTGCGTTGTCTCTGTGCAGACAGTGCAGAGACACCTCTACCCAACGTGATCAGGCATGACATTTACGTGATTAGGGCTGCACTTGTTTATATGCACGTCTTTTAAGAGTCATCTAGTGCTCGGTAGGCATAGACTAAGCCAGCTGACGGGCCTGCGTCGCAGTTCCGGATGCACTTTCATTAATCAATTCCTTGAACTAGCCTTTGATAATGTTCTGGCTCGCCCCCTACTGGCTGGAAAAACTATTGGCCCCAGGCCAAACTTAGTTGCCGACCCCTGTTCTATGTGGTTACGATTCGGCTGGCTGGATGCTATACCCGACCTCTCCACACTTTCATGCCACCTCTGTTTTACCGACCGTCGGGTATAACCAACAGAACAAAGTCAGATTGCGGCATTCAGCCAACGGCCAGCTATGGCCGTAAAATAAATAGACCAGACCACATCGTTTTTCCTTGTGATTCCACTGTTGATTTATTGGATTTATTGGATCCATGTGTCCATTTCAAGAACTTGTTTTTATGGAGTCTGGATCTTCACAATCATGCGTCAGCATTCCAAAAAAACTTTTGATCTTATTCATCAAAACCGATGCGTTTTCAAATGTCTCTGTATTAGTGTGAATGTAGACACCGCCACACACCAACAACGCATGTGTTCTCCTTCAGCCCTCACTTTCTTCCCATGACTCTCCCTGGCCGTCTGTTCATGATTATTCCCTTGGACAACATGACTAAAACTTGCAGTAAGCAAGCAGCGCTGACAAACAATCCCTAGTAATTCAATGACGTACTGGTACTCTTTAAATCATCTTTCCTCCAGAAGGGTCCAGCTGCAGGCTTGGGCGTTTCCGTCATGACACAAGAATGCCAATTAGGCGTTCCTGGTAGCGTTTCATCGACCAATCACAAAGTGTTTCAAAAGGCATACTGGGTTGCGCAAGGCATACTGCGAAGCATAGTCACAAGGCATACTATGCTTTCATTCCTCAATGGCAATTTCAGCTCTCTCATTAGATTTAGCAATCATGGAGCCTCCCTTGGCTAATGTTAGTTGTTTGCTACCCGTACTTACTACGACTACACTTATTTTGAAACTTCTGTTTGAGAATGGAGCATGGAGAGCCCTCTCCGTAGCCGGAGAGCCTGTCGGAGACCCTCTCCGTAGCTTATGGTGCGTTTTATTATCCATCCGTCTCGGAGGTCCGAGGACATTGCCTAGCGACACGCACGAACACGCCCCTTTTCCTCGGACGGCGAACTTGCTTGCTCGGTTGACCTCAGAGGAGACCGAGCAAGGATTCCAAGGCAGAATTAAAGATGGCTGCGCCCAGAGTGTCTTGTAAGTATGAACTGTTTTCATTGTGTTTGGACCGCTTTGGTGGATTAAATGGCCATTTCAATCACTCGTATTACGGGAATACCTTACTGCATCCGTACCTCTGCCTATGGCCAATTATTATTTTGATTTTGGAGCGCCTGGTACTCGGCCAATGCTACCGCGATAACAGCTTTCCGCGTGGCGTCCATGTTTTTCTCCAACGACCGTCGTGCGAAACATAATCAATTTTAACTATCTGTCGACGCAACAGAGACGGCAAATGCTGTGATTGGTCCTCTAGCAAAATCATTTCCGGAAACACTTCTCCAGTTTGACTTTGCACCTTATTTACTTTGTACTTTGTTTACTTTGCACATTAATGACCAATGAAACACCAAATAAGATTTGGAATCTTTGGACGTTTATTTACAACACTATTTACATGGTTTGTAGTCAACATATGAGATCAATCGGGCGGCGAATTGCATTGTGTATCTGACATCCCGAGGGAGAACTTTGAATGTTCGAGGGGTTTTCGTTGTTACGGGGTCGGATTACAGATAAAGGAGTCAGAGTAGTATTCTCTTAAATTTTAATACAGTTCAGCAAGAAAGGCGACGAAGAAGTTCCAGTCTGCGTAAACGAGAATCCCCACCACACGAGAACGCCCATTTGTGTCTGCATGGGATGATATTGCTATTCTAGTTCTTCCTTTTCCCACTAACTGGGAAACATGAATGGTGTATGAGTGTAGGGTTGAGGGTTAAGGGTCAAGCCTGAGAATCTAATTGGAATGTGACTCCCTGTACCTGTGTACCAGTCTCTGCATCAGTGATGAAGAGCTTCAGAAGGGCACTTAACTTACACTTTCAAACGCAACAACAACAACAACAACATCAACAACGTGACACCACAGATCCGGGATGGTCGTCTTAATATAGCGATGTGATGCTCTGAGCTATCTCATTGGCTCTCATGTAGGTCCAAGCGGCATGTCGGTAAGTGATGGGTGTGTGTGTGTGTGTGTGTGTGTGTGTGTGTGTGTGTGTGTGTGTGTGTGTGTGTGTGTGTGTGTGTGTGTGTGTGTGTGTGTGTGTGTGTGTGTGTGTGTGTGTGCGCGCAGGCAGGGAAGGGATCTTAAGCTTCCAGTATCAGTCAATACGGTCCCAGCAGGCCGGTGAGTACTGCACAAGCTTTCTCGTCTCCGACGCTGCATGAAACATTGACGCTGACGACTCCCTACTGCTACCCACAACTACTCTGGTGTTGAGAGGATGCTGTTGTCAGCCCGGCAGACTACCCTAGGCTGGCTCTCTGTAGTTAAAGCCCGCCATTGACCTGTCTGAACGATAGCCTGCAGAAATGTAATATAGACCTTGGGAGGGTTATTGCTCATATCTACGTATATTGCTGCCACCTTGGGAAGTCAGTGTCATGTTTTCTGTTCCATTATTTTTAGGATGTTGGTCTGCTGTTCTTTATTCTCTGTGGGTCGGCAAAGCCCTTTCTGATTCATTTTGAAAACTGGTCCCCCTTAACTAAACCTTAAAAAGAGAACTATCGACACACATAATGGATTATTTATATAAATCTTCCCAAACAACACTGCCGGACAGACATTCTGAGAACCCAACCGATGACGTCTGATCACAGCATTCCATCAATAGATAGCTATCTGTGGTAAACATAGATACTAAATCTCGGTGGGTGGGGGGAACACATATTTTTGATAGGAAAGGCGCTTGTAAAGGCGCTTGTAATTCCACTGATAGAGTCATGAGGAGTCACTGTGGGGATTTATTTAGAATCAATAAGCAGGTCACGTATCAGCCAGCGCGATCGGGATCCAGTCACCGTTAGGGGGGCCAATTAAATTATCCCGACACGTCTCGCAGGAATCTGAATGACACCGAGACAGCCTCCAGGGCCTCCAGAGAAACGATAACTTGCCTGTTCGACACTCAGCAGACACAAAGCCGGCTTTGTTGCGTCAGAACGGCAACAAATACCAAATGTGTTGCTTTTCCTGAACAGAGGAAGAGACAAGTGTAGAAAGCAACACAAGACTTTCAAACATCAGGCGTGTCTGAAAAAAACTAAAGAAGGGGCGATTGAACTCGCGCGCGCGTGCACACACACACACACACACACACACGCACACGCACACGCACACGCACACACACACAAACAGCCTAACACAAAAGCTCCACAAACGAATTGTTGTGAGACGGATTCGTTGCCTGCCTGCCTGCTTACGCAGGCAGGCGGTCAGCACGGGCGCCACACAGACACAGGCACGATTCATTCGCTATCCACGTGAAAAATACGCTAAATCATCCACACGAGATATTAAATATTTCTACCAACCCTTGTCATGTCCCATATCTATATTTAACTGTGTCCGTGTCTATTTCATTACAAATCGTGAACGCCAACCCAACCCTAGGCAAGTCCCTGATAACTACAACTATTCGTTGCCAAGTTTGTAGTTTTTTCAGTTTGTGGGTTAGTTTTGGGTTTTGCATTCATTCATTGGCTAATTAAGTTGAATAGTAACTGGGTCATTTTTTGTTTTACTAGTGTGCTCCTGATCTGGGAACTGATCTGGGAAGTTGCCCGGGAAGTGGCCCAACCAAATGACACCTTGCGGTACACAGATGTACAACACAGGTTCACACATGTGGTGGTCCAGTCATTCACTGTCTCTTCTAACACACTTCACTCTCCTGTCCATTAAAGTCTTGTAAAGGGTCCATAAATCATAGAGATATGAAAAAGAATAACACACCTGCAAGGCAACGAATTGAAAGTGAAACACCCAGACACACTTGCTCTCTCCCTCTTGGCTGTTACGAGAGCGCAGGCTTCCCCAGGCAGATGGCAGGTGTTACTTATCTGTGTTTACATATGCAACGTCAGTTTACGTCCGCCTGGGCTGAGATAAACCCCAAATGGATCTTGGAGAGCCCGGGGAAGTTTCTAGAAGGTCTTTTGCAGTTTACACAGGGGGCTCTCTCCCTGGGTTCCACCTCGCTCCGTTGCTGCTGACGTTGAACAGGGCAGCAGCTTCCAGAGACAAACGTTTACGACACGCGTTTCTGCAGGACTTCTAATTAATACATCTCGCACTAAAGCCAGGCAAACGCTGTGCCAACAGGTCACGCCTTCGTGTGTGTGTGTGTGTGTGTGTGTGTGTGTGTGTGTGTGTGTGTGTGTGTGTGTGTGTGTGTGTGTGTGTGTGTGTGTGTGTGTGTGTGTGTGTGTGTGTGTGTGTGTGTGTGTGTGTGTGTGTTCAGAGTCTCTCGCTGGCTCTGAGGAGATCCAGATGCCCGTTGGTTTACAGACAGAAGTGAGGCCTCCACCTCAAATCGGAGTCACGACACAAGCACACATCACAAGTAGCAAAAAAAAAAACAAGTACACCATGAGTACACAAAACAAGTACACTACACAAGTACACATCACACCGAGCCCAACTGCGTCTTCCTCATTGACACGTTTCCTGTTCCACTTTCCTTTGTCTGCTTCCGGCTCCTTTTAAAGTCTTTCATCTGTGAAGAAGGGTCTGTAGAGCCCCATTTGAACCATTCTGATGAAAGTCTACATACACTGTAAATAGCTATGACTTCATCTGACACCTGACTGGAATCGATGTGAAACAACGACTGGACCCTGCCTTATCACTGAGTCCACTCTCAACTACTGACAACGCAGAGCTGGGCTTCCCAAGCAATTCCTCAAAACACACACACACACACACACACACACACACACACACACACACACACACACACACACACACACACACACACACACACACACACACACACACACACACACACACACACAGATCCCAGAGTCAGACCAAGAATGCCCTCCAGTTAAAAACGAGAGGCTTTAACCTCCAACAAATTCCAGAGGAACGAGACTTAAATTGAATCAAACTGAAGAATCAAACCGCTTGGGTTTTCCCCCCCCTGTAGGTAAAGTCCTGACCTTGGACTGCAAGACACAACACGCGCTGATAAGAGCCAGTCAGACCCTACAGACAAACAAAGGAGGGGACTGGGAGAAGGTGCAGACAGAGGTGAAGCAGGAGGGGTGGTTGATGCTGTGATTAGCCGTGACGTCAAAACGAGACGTCTGCTTAGAAGTTCACGTGAAACAATCTCCACCGACCTCTACACTGCCAAGGTGAACACCGCTTCTACACCGAACTGTCTGCCTGTGTGTGTGTGTGTGTGTGTGTGTGTGTGTGTGTGTGTGTGTGTGTGTGTGTGTGTGTGTGTGTGTGTGTGTGTGTGTGTGTGTGTGTGTGTGTGTGTGTGTGTGTGTGTGTGTGTGTGTGTGTGCGTCCCACCTGCTTTGATACCACCTTTTATGAAGCTACACGCGGCTGTGGGGGGTTCCGAGGATTCTCAGAACAGCCCAGAGGCATCATGGGTAATTACTGTGATACCTTTCGTTCTTAGAGCACAGTGTTGTGCTTATAAAGATCTGCCCCTTGGCACGGTCGTCTACGGTTTCAATACCACTCAATCTCATGGATTCAATATCAAATGGATTCACAAGGAGAAGGATTTATTAGCACAAATCGCAACGTCTAGGTTGTGACATCTCAGTCGTATCAATTTTACAATTCACACAGCGTCAAATCGTGGATTATGGCGACAATAAATGGCTTCATTTCCTGAGGTGCGCATCGACTGAAACAGGTTCTTTAGCGCCATGGACCATGAAAGTCATCCATTGTGCGTGGCTGGCTCTGTAACCTTGCTATACTGCCGGGCACGGAGGCAGTGATGTTGCCGTACCACTTGATGTATTTTGTTATAGCGTTTAGATGTGGCGTTTAGATGTGCCCTATTCAGCTCGTAAGCGTCGGTGACTCTTGCATGCATCACTGCTCTGTGGAACATGACTCAGCCAATCACAACGGCCGAATGAAAGCCGACCCTGTGTGTGTGTGTGTGTGTGTGTGTGTGTGTGTGTGTGTGTGTGTGTGTGTGTGTGTGTGTGTGTGTGTGTGTGTGTGTGTGTGTGTGTGTGTGTGTGTGTGTGTGTGTGTGTGTGTGCGTGCGTGCGTGCGTGCGTGCGTGCGTGAGAGCTCATTTAAAGCCTCACAGCAGTCGCTCTCTATTTCTGAGACCCGCACAAAACCCCAGCAGCACATCCCCCAGCCCCCCCCCCCCCCCCCTCCGCACCCCCCCCACCCCCCCCCCCACCCCCCCCCCCCCCCCCCTCGGCTCCAGCACCAGTACACATGAGCAGCTCTATTCACAGCAGGTCTATCATCATGCGTTCATTCATTTGGAAGGGAAGAGCGTTCTCCTTAATCACAAGTCATTGTATCATTTCCCCTGCTTTGTCCCGTCTATACTGTCACTGCTGCCACGGGGATTACACGCCGCGCTGCGTGAATCTGTACATTATATTCCGCTCGAGGCTCACTAAACACTCTTTCCACGTCAATGGCAGAGGTCAAACGCCGCTTCCTGGCAGGGTTTCTTGGGATGACAGGATTGTGCCGATTTTTTTGTACCTCATTCAAATGGTACAAAACTGCAGACTCTTTATGTCCAAATGTGAACAAAAAAGGTCCAATGAATTGACCGCTTGCTCAATGGTTTTCCCAGGGTTGGTAACGAACAGCCTGACCCAAACATGACTGAGACACACACACACACACACACACACACACACACACACACACACACACACACACACACACACACACACACACACACACACACACACACACACACACACACACACACACACACACACACACACAGACACACAGACACACAGAACCCTGTCTCCCCTGTCTCCCCCCCACACCCCTTCACTGGAGAAGGCTCAGTTAATCTTTCAACATCCAGACTATAACCGCTTTCATAAAATGGTTTTGATATAGTCAATAGTCTAAGTAATTCACAATGGTCCTTCCAAAGCCAAAAGTGACTTGCATCCCTGAAGTCAGCTGCTTTAAGGAGTGGGTAGGGGGTTTTGGGCATCTTGCTCAAGGGTTGCTGACAGGTAAGGCTGCGGACACTGATGATCAAGCCCAGAACATTACAGGCCGCTGCGAGTTCAACACCCTTACCAGAACTCACGGTGAGCTACCTGTATGCTAAAGACATGATCCCAATACTGGACCTCTTTATCTCATTAATGTCATCTCTTTATCGTAATGTAACCATTAAGTCCACTAAATGTTTATCCCAGCGCTCTTTTATTTAGTATAAGAAACAATCTCATGTAAGTGTTACGTTTGCGAGAGTCCTTTGACGTTGTAGGAACATCCAAGTCAGGTTCCCAGAGCACTGAGGTTATTTTTAAACTCCGGCATTCGATTGGTTGGATGGGTTGAGTCAAGGGCAACCGGGAAGCATTTGGAAACTATTGGCTGAGTGTTATGTCAACTTGTTGGGTCACATGACACACTGTCCCCCTGGTGCATTGGCTCAAATGTTAAAAAACCACGGGGCTATCAAAAACAGCTGTTGACGATGCGTGCAGATCTGATCTTGTTCAATCACATTCAATCGCGTTCTGGAAGCCATCCTCCCCCTCCTGCCCATGACAGCCTCCCTCCTTAGGCAGAGTGGGTCAACACAAGACCACAGTGTTCCTGCTCTACCAAGCCCTTAATCACGAGACAATAATCAATCTAATTTCCCATACAGCCCTGCTGCCAGACTATTTTGGGAGAGGGAATGAAGGCTTCTGATTGATGTAGATACATTTTTAGATCTGCAGGACGTTTATAAAACCTAATAAACCCCCGCCCCCCCCCACACACACACAGACACACACACACCCACACACATCTAGGCACTTCCTGTAGGAGACAGGAAGAAGGAAGTCTGCCAGCTGCTGCTGCCGGTGCCGTCATCATCCCATGATGGACAGAATACACACGACGGAAAGAAATAAAAGACCCCTATCGAAAAACAAAAAAGGGTTCATGGCAAATGACAGGAAGTGGAAGTTGTAAAGGAGACTGTTTTTTCATCCCAAAATGAAGGCTCTCATCAAAAGTGTGCTGCATAATTTAAATTACCTGATGGACTAAGAGAAGGACTAAAGCTAATAGGAAGCACACAGACACAGATTAATTGACTCACCCCCTACCGCTAATTTTCTGTGTGTGTGTGTGTGTGTGTGTGTGTGTGTGTGTGTGTGTGTGTGTGTGTGTGTGTGTGTGTGTGTGTGTGTGTGTGTGTGTGTGTGTGTGTGTGTGTGTGTGTGTGTTGACCTTGTAGTCAGTGGGAACTGTGGGCTGACCAATGACCTGGGGGGCACAGACTTCCCAGATCCCCTATGCACAACAACATCCTCACACACACACACACACACACACACACACACACACACACACACACACACACACACACACACACACACACACACACACACACACACACACACACACACACACACACACACACACACACACACACACACACACGCTGCTTTACTTACTATTTCGTCATTTAGTTTTCACCCAAAACGGGGATTTCACACGCATGTCATTAAGGAGTAGGTAGGGTTTGGGTTGCATCCTAGTTCAAGCTTGCCTACCGCTTCAGGCTGCAGACACCGGTGTTTAGCACTGAAGCTATTTGTTGAGTTGTATGCTGTAAAGAGAGCAGAAAGGTGTGGAAGATGTCTGCAGGTGTTGAAGGAGGAGACATATCAGTTTAATCGCAGTTAATCTGAGTCAGTTCTGCTGCATATGAAATATAAATAATAGGACCCTGCTTCAGGGGGCTTGCATGTGCTTGTGCGTGCGTGGGTGTGTGTGCCGCTAGGTGTCTGTGTGCGTGTGCATGCCTCTGTGTGTGTGAGAACCTTGCAACGTTGATCAGGCACGACGGTGATGTCACCGGGGAGGCCGTGGGCTGCTGGATGCTCTCAAACGCTTCAGGGTAGTGACGGGCTCTGCATGACATCATCATCGACTAGTATTGATTGACACACATGGCGGGGGTGTGTGTGCGTGTGCGTGCATGCGAGCGTGCGTGCGAGCGTGCGTGCGAGCGTGCGTGCGTGTGTGTGTGTGTATGTATATGATGGAGGACACCCTAAATCAAACATACGCGAGTCACACGGGGGGTGTGACGTGCAGCGGTCATACTCCTAACCAAATTACTCAACACTGCGTCATACACAACAGCTATTCTTAGAACCGGTGTTGACTCAGACAATGTACCTCCAAGCAAAATGGAGCGGACCAACAGTATGTGTTTCCACTCGTGGAAGTAATGCCCAAATACAAATCTTATTTATTTACTTTGCAAACAGGTTACGGAAGAATACGGATTATCCGGCCGGCAATCTGGTTATTTTTTTATTTCAACGGGAGGGGCTGACTTGATCTAAATTCATGTCCTAAACATGTCCTTGATGCCTCAAGGTGTAGCTTGCGATCTGGGACAGGGGTCGAACCCAGTGCCTTTAAACTGGGAGTCGAATACACCTACCACTACACTATCCAAGGTTGTCGATGACATGGACGCAGCTCAACAAAGACTCTGCCTCGATGCACAGAACAGTGGCGTGGTCGAACTTAAGTAGCTCATTCTGGCCATTGTTTACAACCAGCATTCAGACCACACCCCAAACACATCCTACAACCCCGTTAGCCACATCGCTAGCTCCACACAATGTCAGTAAATTATCAGTTATCCCAAAAAACATAATGTTCTATCCTTACAGATCATGCGCGCCTGTGTGTGTGTGTGTGCCCGTCTGTCTGAGAGAATGCATGTTTATGTGTCTGTGTATGTCTCTGAATGGGACAATGACTAATTTGATTACAGAGAAAGTGAGCTAGTGAGAGGGTGACACAGGCCAGACACAGACCACCACCCCAAGCACCACCACCAAACAACAACCCCCACACCCACAACGTCTACGTTCACATGACAGTCAGTCTGCGACGAGGATCATGTGATTGAGAAGCAAGATAAGACATTGTTATGGTTGGGAAGCATGTTGAGGAGGAGGAGGAGGAGGAGGAGGAGGAGGAGGATAGTCAACAGCATGGGTAAACACTAAGAGGGGGTTGAGGGAGGACAAGTCATGCTTGTTGCTCAGCATACACGCACAATCCCCGGTTTCCCTTCCCGCTCACGGGAGGCCTCAACTGCCACTTGGTGTCGGGCTGCGAGGGTTTGCATAGCATTTGCATGTTAGCCCCGCGGCAGGAGCTAGCAGTCACAGCACGCGGTTGCATAACCTGCACTCACAGGAGAGTCCCCCCTAGCCTATTAGTGTTATCATGTTGGATAAGGTTTCCCCCTGGCCTACTAGCGTTATGTTGGTGAAGCAGGTCTACCCTACTGACTAGTGTGGCTGAAGGCCTACTGTAGGCTTACTGATGTTATGTTGGTGGAATTGGTGGTAATAATTGAGTAGGTCTCCTGTAGTCTAATAGTGTTGGTATGATGAAGTAGGTCTCCCTATAGTCTACTAGTGTTGTTATGATGGAGTAGGGCTCCTCTAGTCTAATAGTGTTGTTATGATGAAGTAGGTCTCCCTATAGTCTACTAGTGTTGTTATGATGGAGTAGGTCTCCTCTAGTCTACTAGTGTTGTTATGATGGAGTAGGTCTCCTCTAGCCTACCAGTGTTGTTATGATAGAGTGGTGACTACCAGATGACTTAATAGTAGAATTAGTAGTAATACTACAAGTCTTCTGAAGCCTCAAGCACATGCATGCTTTGATGAAAAAAATAAGGTCACAACAAGGTTTTACAACAATTCGGGTGACAGTGGGAGAGTAACAATTATGGTGACTTCAACTTTTGACATTGTTTTGAATCACGTCATGACCTAATGAACCCAAAATATCAACTGGAAGAATATGGGGGGACCTTTACTCATCAAATTGTTTAACAAAAGTTATCATAAATCTTTAACGTATGAGTAATATGTAACAGAGACACATAGATTTGGTAATACAGTGCCTGGGAAGGGCACACACACACAAACACTTTAAGCGGGGAGTTGGCATAACAAACTCGGCCACCATAAATCAACTGTAAAAATGTGCCTGTAAAGGATTCAAACCAACCCCTGTAGAAATACACTGAAGTCGCCATCGGAAAGCTTAATCCACTTGAGCAAATATGTTTCTAGTACAAAATCTCTGTC
>NC_079427.1:5295486-5347986 GCF_026213295.1 Gadus chalcogrammus | reverse complement strand
TACTTTGACCTCTTCTAAAAACGAGAATATAGAATGAGAATCTGCAAAAAGTAGAAATAAAATTAAAACAGAAACAGCTACATTTGTCAGTAATGGGATTAATGTCTGAAACCCCTTTGGTTTTTTAAAACCCTATTAGCTTCGTGCTGGTGGAATTTGCAATTGGCTGAAAAAATCAGTACATCAGTAAAAAAAAGTGTATCGCTTACAGTTGTTGGAAAGACGAAATTGTGTGAGGATCGGTTGAGGATGTCAATGGCTTCTGTGTAGCTGATCCTGGGTCACATTCAAACAAAGGTTAAGTTAAGCTCCTCACACACACTTTAAGACACAATGTTTGTTTGCACACTTAAATCTCATTTAAACTACAATTAATATTACATTCATTGGTGTACATAATTATACAGCACATTGCATATTTTTTTACTGTTCATTACTTGTTTTTACTGTTGTAGACAAATCTTCAAGCATTTCATTCCCTTAATAATATTTAAACACATTTCTACAACACTTTTCAAGACACTGAAAGCACAATTAAATAATGAGTGCATGTGTCTTCTGCTCTCTGTTATATTAATGTGCACGTGACAATAAGGTTGAAATGTTAATGTATCATTGAGGCAAGTGATCATGTTGTCGTCACTCACACAGTGAAGCTCTCCTTCAGCATGGCCTCCACTACGGCCTTGGATCAGGGACGAGAGAACAGTTAGAAACGAGACGGCCTCACACGTCAGAGTGGCCTTAGTTTGAGATATTTGGGGTTCCCATTAAACTCCAAACACTGTTTCTGACAAGGCCACTTGTGTTCCAATTGCAAATCAATACATTTTTTGGCACAATACTTTGAGTGCAAACACATTTATACACAATTAAGTTTCATTTGACTTTTTAAAGTACATTAATAACGTAAATATGATGATAAAGTATGGCAAATGCAAAGCATAGCTGAACAGAAAGAAAAAGACAGATCCCTGATTTGTTTTTCCGTCGGGGCTTAAAAAGTACTTGGTTTTCGCTACCAAGCCTTATTGAAGTACTCAGTACTCACAAAACTCCTCTTGTAGTTCCCAGAACCAGGTACCTAGTCCTTGGCAGCCCATATCGTCCTACTGAACCCTGGGAGTACCCAGGAACTACCCACCCTGTGCCCGGGTGAGACCCGCTGGTGAAACAGATCCACGTCTTCAGAACACCGGTCCAAGACCTGCTCCGTAACACTGCGGAACAAGTCCTCCATCACCTGTTGAACAAATAGCAACACAACACCACCCAACCCGATGGAGTAAGGAAGACCCCGTATCATGGAATACACTTAATCAGTCGACACCGCGTAGAGGGTGCCTCTACACTAATATCAGGGATGGCATTGAATAACACGGGTTAGAATAGTATTGATATACCTCCCAAAATTAACCTGACAAATTACCAATATCACATGTGATAGATCATTCCATAAACTAAGACAACAACAAAAATATTGTGTAGCATTGCATAGCTAAAATGCTACCCAAATGCAACTTCCACATAGCTTTAGGGTTACCAAACTGAAATCTTTGGCAAGGGGAGGAACATCACCCTGACCCCAGGGCTTTTGTGTTAGAGGAGGAGAGGCCCACCTTGGTGAGGTCTTCCAGGGACTGTGTGAAGGCCAGCTCGGCCTCCACCATGTAGAACTCAGCTAGGTGGCGCCGGCTCTGGGAGTTCTCGGCTCGGAAGGTCGGTCCGAACGTGTAGACACGGGAGAATGCCCTGGGAGAGGAGAGGAGAGGAGAGGAGAGGAGAGGAGAGGAGAGGAGAGGAGAGAGAGAGAGAGAGAGAGAGAGAGAAGAAGAAGAGAGAGGAGAAGAGAAAGAAAGAAAAAGAGAGAGAAAGAGAGAAAGGTGGTTTGACTTTGTAACTCTCCAGATCTTCTGGTTCTGTATCTAAAATACAGATGCTGATAATATTACAGTAAATCCTACCCACAGACACATGCAATGAGTTGGCAGAGAAAATAAACAGTGAAAAAGGCGCCTAAACATTGTTTGTGAGGCTGAGATTCTAGGTCTCTATAACGCATACGGAGCAGTTCTCTTGAGTACAGGTGGGTGGATGGCTGGGTAGGGGATGGTTGGATGGACGGACAAACTGACAAACGGATGGATGGATATTCCTACCCTGACATGACCTCTAGATGCAGTTGACCAGATACGGTCAGGAAGGCAGGAACTGAGAAGAAGTTCTTGTCTGGTTCAGTTGTCTGGCCTGAGGGCTGTGGTAAACACAAACCATTCATACAAACATGAAAACAAATACATCAGCTTGTTCTAATAAGATTGCTAAAACACACACACACACACACACACACACACACACACACACACACACACACACACACACACACACACACACACACACACACACACACACACACACACACACACACACACACACACACACACAATTGAAGACTACCGAACCAGCACATTCAACTGTAGTTTTAGATGTTCCACATAAATAATTGTTTTTAATAGACAATTGGTCTCTGATTTTCAAATTTGAATGCCACTTGCCTCCACCTGGAAGAGTTCTCCTGCTCCTTCACAGTCATTGGAGGTGATCACCGGAGTGTGAATCTGGATAAAGCCTCTTTCCTGGATAGGAACCACAAGAAGGGATACATTTGGTGTTACTAACTGAGATGCTCCTCATCTAACTGACTGGAAATGATGAAGACTTTGATCACTATTTAGTGTGCCAGCTAAACAGACTGAGGACATTACTATTATACAAATTTCAACAACTAAGCTTTTGGTTGTTTGTAATATCATTACATGTCCGCCAATTTTTGGCCTCTATTGCACCCCTAACCGTCCCTGGAACGAGGGATCCATCTTCTTCGGGTCATCTCAAGGTTTCCTCCCTCTAGATTTTGTATTTTTTCCTCTTGCCCTTTAGAGGGCTTGTAGGGTTAGCGCGTGTCCTAATATGTGGGCCGGTGAGGCCCATGGACACTGTAAAGGTAATTAAGGGGAGCCAAGGACTGGAATCGACTTGACGGAGTTCCTCACCGTGAAGTGGGAGTGGATGGCCGCCGAGGCTGCGCTTCTTATTCTCATCATGGAGCTGAAGACGTTGGTCCTGCATCTCATATGAGGATATTGGCGGACATAGTCAAGGCCATGTCTCTCTTTGATTTTAAACGGAAATTCCTAAAAAAATAAAAATAAAAAAATAAAAAAAAAGAGTGAAAACTTTAGGGTCCAATGGCGATAGAGCACAACAAAACATTTCCAGACCGTGTTAGTGTGCCTTCCAACTATGTTTGCCTTATGGGAACTAAACACAGATTCTTTGAACTACATTCTATTTACCAGAGTGTCACATCCTCCAACTACATTGATTCGGTCGGCCAGCAACTCCACTGGCTGCTTCCTGCTTGGGCTTTGCTTCAGACAACCGGTGACTTCAACAGCACTCCCAAACGTAAGCAGGCTAGAAATTAAAACAACAGAATTACCAGAGGACGATACCGTGAAGACACACATACACACAAACACATATAGATTAAACACACTCACGCATCATTGAGCTCAGAGCTGGCGACTATCTGCAGTGGCTGCAGACAGCTTCCATCGTTCACATGCACAAACAAGTTGTCCTTTTGAGACCTGACGGACCGAACCCAACCCTTGGAATTGAACAAAGCAACAGAGCCATTAAAAATATGGGTTGTCTCTCAGATACAATATAACAGTTAACATAACAGTGTATAACACATTATACAGTATTACATCTTCTTTCATATCTATTTACTTGTATATCAATATTTATATTGTAGTGTTTTCAAAATGTTCTGAATTCTTATGACGCAATATAATTCTCTCTATATTAGATGGGATAATGTTTTGCATTGCATGAAGCCCTATAGAAGCCTCAGTAGTACGTATCCAATGCAATGCAGAGTAATGTCAGTTCTATACAGAGTTACAACACGAACAGATTTTCTCTCACATCAATTGGAAATGCATACATAGGATGATAACCATAAGCATCAAATGTTCACATAAAACGCTGTACCTCTACTGTGATGTTGGATCCCACATCTGACCCTTCAAGTGCCTCTGATACTCTGAGCTTCTTTGATGACTTCTTGCAGTAATGCCGAATACTACATAAAACTGTCCTCCGAGATAAGGACACATTCAACACAACATCTACTGCTTTAATAGCGGCGTTAAACATCGAGTCTGCTAAGATTGATAGGTTGGAGGATTTTCCAATTGTGCGACAATGCTTCTTATTAAAAGTTTATTTTGTTTCATTGAGCATTACCGTTGACTTTCACGTTGTGTCCTGCATGACAGGCACTTCCTGTTAGGGCTCGTTGCTGCGTTCAAGTCAAGTGGAACTGAAAGCGAGTTAAACACACGCAAACGGTAACAATCAACAACAATTGTTACAGAGTGATTAACATCAGTCTGTAAATACAAGGCTTTTCACCGTAGATTTAATCGTTTTGGAAGCAGTGTCAATGATCCAAACGGCGTTAAACTTCAATATATTTGTATTGCACATCGGTGGGAACGAACGCAGCTTATCCTCATTGGCGCGCCTCAGTCACATGCTCAGTCACAGGGGTTCGGTGCCCAACCAATGACCTGTTTTTATTTCCTACAAAAAAGGCTTGATGGCCCAGGGAACTGTAGTTCTCTTAGTTGGAACATATTCATTCCAGACATTCCCACGAAACAAATACTGTCGCTGCATAGAGTAGCCTATTGCAAATCATTATGTTTACTTATTTGTCTTGAAGAGGTATTCTCGATTCATATAAATGATAACCTTTTACAAGCTGGAATGTTAATGTCCACTTAATGTTCAATTAAACATTATTAGAATAGAGAATAGAGATGCAATACGAATGAGTTGCTCATGGTTTTTATATTGGCTTGAATAATAAATACATTTACAAAAAAAAATGTTGATTTATCATATTGTATCCATTTGCCTAATATTATATTTTCTTGTTTCTTTGAAGTCCTCTCCAATCCTCCGGATGTTTGTGCAGACTCATCTAATGAAGTTTTATCCGGCCTAAAATAAAATATAATGTAAGCAGATTTTACGGACATTGCCATAGTTAGCAACATGGAAAAACAAATCCAGGCATGAAGCCGTGATTCCTCAAACACAACGAGGCAGCGAGGTACACAGACAACAATAACAGGCCCTTGTAAACTGCCTTGCATCTTGCGTGAGTTATTTTGCTTATTTAGCTGGCAGCAGTCTAGTGGTGCATAACGCCCGGTAATCCAATAGCAGCGTCTCCCGGTGTCTTTCTAATACGCTCCTAGGAGAGGAAACAGCCTATATCAGATCACATCAACAATACAATAAAATGCCACCGAAAATTACCCACTTGGCCTTGGCTGTCAGACCGAGAGGAGGGGGTTAAGAAAGATGAGAGAGGGAGGAGGAGGGAGGGAGGGAGGGAGGGAGGGAGGGAGGGAATGAGGGAGGGAGGGAATGAGGGAGGAAGGGTGAAGTGATGGGAGGATGGAGGGAGAAAGAGGAAGGAGAGAGAGGGAGAGGATTAAGGAGGGAGAGAGGGAGAAGAGAGTGGGAGGGGGGAGGAGAGAGGGAAGGGATGGGATCGAGGGAAGGGGATGATGGAGGAAGGAGGGAGGGAGGGTGGAAAGGAGGGGGGGAGAGAGGGAGGGATATAGAGGCAGGATGGAGGGAGAGATGGAGGGAAGGGGGTGATAACACATTATGCCCTCTCTGTCTCCCCCTTTGGCGTCCAGCGCCACTAACATGTTGTCAGTAAGTCAACAGGGTCAACACTATTAATTGCCTTCCGCGTGACTGTAGGAATTATACACACTAAAGTGTGTGTGTGTGTGTGTGTGTGTGTGTGTGTGTGTGTGTGTGTGTGTGTGTGTGTGTGTGTGTGTGTGTGTGTGTGTGTGTGTGTGTGTGTGTGTGTGTGTGTGTGTGTGTCAATGAGGTTATCGTGTATGACACAATGGTAGCACATTCTCCTTGCACGTTGGCACATCTAGAGGCATTTCAGTTAAGATACCACACAGGGGCAGTTGTTCTGGGTTAAATATGCACGTTGTATAAGTATTATATCAAGATAACCTCCCATTGTATTAACTTCAAGATTTTGTTGAAAATCGAACACAATCGATCCGTTTTTTGTTTGGAAATATGTCCAATATATATACCTCACCACGACACCAGGGGGCACTCTCACTCCATAACACTTTCACTTTCAGTTCACTCCTGCCAAGATATAAGGGAATAAATGTGAGCGGTTGCTACCGAGCTATTTATTCTTCTAACAGCCCGAACCTCCAGTGTTTGCGTAAATGGAAGCCGGCTTGCATTATTTCCCTTCACAATTATAGAGAATATAATGCAACGTGCCCAACGGTGCTTATCGATATGGCAGGGTGACAGACGAGATGGGATGATCCAGTACACAGTTTTCTACGGAAGGCCATTTAATCTAGAGGCAAACGTGTGGCGTTCCATTGGCCTTTGACTTTATTTGTTTGTGATGCGTGTTACTTCTTTTTTTTTTGCTTTCTCTTCTCAGGGTCGACATTCGGCACATTCAGTCATCATAGCCGTCGTGCACGTGGGACACGGAGGCTTGTGATGGTGCATCACGTGGTCTTCATATCCCCCTCATACAGTCACAGGAGAGAGAGACAGATACAGCTACTAGCCAGAGAGAGACTTTTCGAAAACATTTGTTCCTTTGTTTGGGTCTTTTAGGCCTATTTTCACAAAATAAAATACAACCATCCTTATATCCTTGAGTAAACTCCTAAACGTGGAATCATTGAGGATGCAGATTCACTATGGAGACACATCCTCAGGTAGGGACATAGTTGGCCCTGGCTCTGATAACATCACTTATTTGCGCTTAACAAACGTGGTAAAAAAATCAATAAGTGGTTAGTCAGCAAAAAAAAAAAGGTTGTGCTTCGGACAAAAAGGGGCCCTTGTTCTAAAAAGCTGGGATCAAACACGCAGACAACTAGGCACCCTCGTGCCCTGCACTCTGCCACTTCCACATCAGCGTATCGACAGAAGTCTGCCCTGTCATTAATGGGAGCAGAATATTCTGGGTTCTCACACGCATTGATTTTTTCAGCACGGCTCGTTAACGGCTGATTAGACCGTTATAGCGGTGTGATTTGGGGGGGCGCCGGTGGCATCCAATCACACATGCAGCGGTGACGGGGGAGATAGAGAGAGAGAGAGGTTTGGTGTGCACTCATCACTCAAGGTATTATGATAATTAGACCCACTGTCTCTGAACGCCGCACCTACATCAGCCTATAAAACTCTGATGACAGTGTTGTTTAACAAGTGCAGCTCTGCACATGCGCCTCAAATATGTTTGCGCAGTGGCAACACACACACACACACACACACACACACACACACACACACACACACACACACACACACACACACACACACACACACACACACACACACACACACACACACACACACACACACACACACACACCTCGTGGATGTTAGAGCTAACTTCCCATTGTCTTACTATTCATAAGACCTATTCTAGTAACAATAATCAGCGATGAGGAAATAAGACTAAAGATGACTTTTTTCTGTTCTACATGTGGTTTTGAAATGGTCATATATTCGACTGTATCGAGATAGATTGTATTGTTAAGGAGAGCTTGGGATACAAAAATGTCATTGCCAGCTATGACTGCTTTGCCCTTAATTTTGTGCAATTGACAAATAAAATAGGTTGACCTTGAACACTCTTGTATGCTCATGCTTTGCCATATAAAGGCTGATTTACTCCCTTGATGAGATCCAATGGAAATAGTTTGATGCAGCAACGCTATTATCTTACTTTTTTCGATTTTGTTCCTGTAGGCCTACAGAAAAAGAAATCTGCAGTACCAAGACCTATAGCTCAACACTTCACAAAAGTGCCATCTTTTAAACGTAGTGATCATCAAGCGAGCCAAGATTTATCCCAGAGAGGAATGGCTGAGTAATTCTGTATGATTCAATCAAGTCAAAACAAGATTTAACCAAAGCCAACAAAGCATCAAAACAAAACTGAGACAACTGTTTGACTTTGATATTTCTCCATCCTTGTATCCGTTAGGCTTGGGGAAATCAACCCCCAACCAACGAGGAAATTGACAGTGGTGGTGCTAATGATGGTGATAGCGACCATGGCGACCATGAAAGCAAATTTCAACAAAGCACAGTTGGTACAGTTGGTAAGCATAATAGTTTTGTGTTAGGCCACCGTAGCTTTTTGAAACCCAATTCCTTCTTTTTGACTGATGTTGGAAAATATTTTGAGAGATTATTAAGGCAACTTTGCTGATTTACTGAGCCTTTTGTACCGTTGTTTGTTTTTAACTTGGATTTCGTCCACTTTGAATTTTATATTTACTTTGAAACATCAAGGATTTTTCGTGCCCATGCGACGGACACCTCAAACACCAAACTTTTTGTTTGATGCCTTCTTAATATCGATTTTTTTTCAGAAGATATAAAATGTAAAATTCAAAAGTAAAAGGGCCTTAGTAAAATATTGTTCCGAATTATATTCAATGAACCTATCCTCATTCATAGCAGTTTAAGTGTTTTATCCACTAAACACGCTTGTCCAAATATATAGCAAATAAATAAATATAAATCATAAAATGGTCATTCAGGCCTACAAAGGTAGGCTGAAAAACCCATTGCTACCTAATGAGGGACACAACGCAAGGGGGGGAAAAAAGATTTTGTTGGAAATAATTTACTTGTCTCTGTTTTTTAAACACAGTGTTGATGCTAAGAAAATTTGAAGTGCATCCCAAGTGTATTATGGATCGGCTAATGGGGTTGCAGTCATCTTTCTACTCTCTGCTAGTCGTCTAAGTGATGCTGAATTTTACCTCCCTCCACACATCTCTCCTTCACTCACTATAAGGCTCTCTTCATTGCCCCGGCTTACTCTTCATATAGTTGGATACATTCAGAGCTGGAGTTTTTCTTTAGCTTTATGAAATGAAAATGTACAAAAGTACCAAAGCCTAGAGGACAAGAAATGTATTAGTGGTGCGGCGCTGGTATAAATTGAGCTCTTGTTTCCCCAACTACTGAGCGAATGTGGAGGTATTGAATGTTTCATATGGTATTTTAAAGGATAGAAATGTCCTACACATGTATATTTGATCAGAAAGGTCAGAGTGCCGAAGCAACCTGTGTTCAACCCCCGAAGCCCAGCCATGCATCGCTGCCTTAATCAAGGGCACAGTGTGTGTGTGTGTGTTTGTGTGTGTGTGTGGCCACAATGGCCACACACACACACACACACACACACACACACACACACACACACACAGCCCAAACTATCATGCTAGCAATATCACTGTATTATGACTGATACTGGATGAACTACTATAACGATTTTACTACTACTATTCCCATAATGCTTACTTGACCTAAACCGCACCCAAGCCTTAACTAAACTAGCTCATGCTGAAACACTAAACACAGATTACAGCAGCGGTGTCGTGGTGTCTGATGCTACAGCCGTGAATGTTTTAGGAATAGCCCTAAAAAAAATAAAAAAAATAATGAATCTGTTATTCCATTCATGCATTAAAGCCCTCACATGATATATCGTTGATCAAAATTGCAAATAGGTTTTTGAGTCCTCTGTGTCATCCAAGAAGCAGATCTACTTCACACATTTTGTGTGAGTGTGAGAAACAGACAGAAACACAGAGATGGAGACAGAGACATGTACTTTGACTAAGGGGCTAGAAAGCATAAAAAAAACATTAAATTGAGCTTAAAATCCTACAAACGCAGCTGGGTTAATGTCCATCCTCAATTAATTAGCAGAGGAGGAACCTAGAAAATCTGTGTCCTCTCCAGGATTTGAAATCAATCATCTGGTTTGGCTAATTAGCAGATTACCCAAGCTCAGATGTATACATAATGAGTGAAATATGGCCTGCTCGGGGAAAGAAACTTCATGGTTTTATGGCTGGACTTTTGTAGCCTACCTTCTGAGCTGATATTTCCTGCTCATTCAACAGTTTACCAAAACATAACTGCATCTGACTTGATAAGGAGCCTACATTTCCGAACATAACATGCCATTTTTCAGCTCCCCCTCATACAGAGCCTGGTAGGGCAGGGGCCAACACATGATTTCAGATCCCATTCCACCTAAATTCAGACGGGTGATGATCCGTTTGATTCTGAGATATGTCACCTTGCGGAAGTAGGACGCTGAAGGCCCCTCCAGGCTGTCTGCAAGTTGGCTGATTACTTATTTGCTACAGCTGGGCTATGGCTACGTCTGATTGGACTTGGCTGAGGAAGAACTGGCGGGCCACGCCCACAGAAGCCTGCCAATGAGAGGTCTTCCCTGGTTTTGGTTTGTTATGATTGGCTAATCTTCAAAGAGTCCTTGACATTAAAGCAACGTTATATAATACAGGGGCTGGAAATAGTTAGTGTATCGTGCAGAAAAATCATGAAATCGTACATATTATGCGACACTGCCCACAAAATTATTAAAGTCTAAACCACTGAAAGAGAAATACAAACACAATACAAATCGTGACTATAAGCCATCAGCTATATTCTATATACAGTGAAATGATAAATTATCCAGAAGCCTGGTTTCAGCCACTTTTAGCCTTCTATGGAAAGGAAATATAACACCTGTATCATCATCTTCATCACCCTCACAATCATCATCATCACCCTCACCATCATCATCATCTATCGCTGGCAGTGGTTCTAGGCCAGCCAATCTAAAACTGCAGCCTCACTGTTGTGTGCAGTGTTTGCTTAAGAACTGTAAAAATGAATTAATATTCAATGGGTTTTCTCTGACAAGCCGAGAGCCGTCTACAGTCTCCATAGAGGCATCTGCTGCCTCGGTGGACATCGAAGCTTAATTTAATTATTCATTATCTTAGTTTATCAAGGCAAAGCAACTGGCCACTAATTAGGCATAAAGAAATGCATTGCCTTGGGTTTATTTTATTTAGGTGTATTTTTACACTCACAGCCTCACTTAAACAATTAGAGGTTCAATCACAGCATGTTCTGGCTTATTAGGGAAACAGGATTCAAAGAGGATATTGTTTTCATGATCATAAATAAAATAATGGTTCTAATCCACTAGCACAGTTGTCTTCAACCAGGGGTCCGCCACCCCTAGGGGGTCCGCAGAGGTACTACAGGGAGGGGGGGGGGGGGGTCGCGAAAATTCTTTCCACAAATTGAAATGTTTTACACACATTAACGTGAATCCAACACACTAGCCAGGATTACATGGACACTTTTGTTTGATTTCTAATCAGAATAGATCTATTCCTATCATGCGATCCGAATGTACTGTATATATGGCATTTAGAAAAGTGGTAAGCGTACATTCGTCCGTACGGTCTCTCGCTCACAGCTGACACATCTGGACTGGCTGCGACATTTTTATGTATTTGTTTTGATTAATTCATTTTAATGAAAGCCCAGCAGGAGGGAGCTTTTCTCTGCCTGCCCCTTCAATCACGAAGAAGGACAGCACAGCGACGTAAGTTTCTCGTCCGGTCTTTATATCTACCCCTTTCTCCGCTGCAAACAATACGTATTTGGATGAGAGTGCGCAGCGAAGACTGTTGAGAGAGAGAGAGAGAGTGCTGTTAGGTAAGGGGTAATGTAAGCGATCAGCAGAGAAATATCCGCTAATAATTCGCCAAAGACGTTGACGTCGCTTAGCAACCGGACACGCTGGGGTTGATAAGTTACCGGACTACTCCTGGAGTGATAAGAAAGACACTAACAAACATCACTTATTATCTTTTCCACATTTATGTTTTAAAATTGTCTATTTGAATTGCTTTTATGCATGATTACATGCAATTGACAGACATTGTTGATCTTGGCAGCTACCAGTTTATTATGTTATGTTATGTTTATGAATGGCAGTGGCCTACTCACTGTACGTTGCACATGTTTAAAATGAAAACATGAACATATGAACCTGTGTATTATTTGAATAACTTAAGTATTGAATGCAAAATAACAAGGTGCATTTATACATGGCACTATAGGACCAGTTTAATATAAAACACAATTTTATACAATATACAAGTAGGGGGTCCCCACTCCATCTCTCTATCAGTTTGGGGGTCCTTGGCCTGGAAAACGTTGAAGACCCCTGCACTAGCACATACGGTTCTCTTTAGAGTGGTCCCAATAAAGTCACATGGTCACAAGGGAAACACATTATTTATTCTCAGTCCATAATCACATAAATTCATGTCAGTCCATAAATGTCTAAATCCTGTTGTATACCTCACGATGCCTGTTCCTGTTGCTATGTATTAGAGAAATTGTAAATCGGGGACAGTAAAGTACACGATGCAAGATGAACAGTGTACATTAAATTACAGCGGATTATATGAGTAATATAATCTGATATGTATTATAATATGTCATATATGAACACCAAACATAAGCCTACAAGCACTCTTTTTAGGCCAACAGTAACCCCCCACAGTGAATAAAAAGCAAATGATTGGAAATTATTTACAAAATTATAAGTCATAATTAAAAAAAAAGTATTTATAAAAGAGGGTAGTCATAATGACTTTGTCTCATAATCACAATAAATCCAAAAGAGAATAGGCATATTGACTTAGATTCATAATAAAATGTAATCCAAAAAGTGAATAGTCACATTGACTTCACGTTGCATTATAATCTTTGGCAGCATTTAAATGCGTTCTACATGTGTGACATTTTGGTTTAAAAGACGAACACCAAACCCAACAACCCGAGGTGTCATAGGAACGTGTGTGGCAGATTTCATCCTTACTCGAGAGAGCGTCTCATTGGTATGGGCAGCGGGAGCGGAGACTCTGCGTGTCACATTCCAAATGCATGATGGGGAATTAAATTGCCCGGGGCTGATCTACATAATAGTATTCGGAGTGGGCACAAAAAATCTCTGCAACGAAAATAATTCTGTCATACTGACGGGGAGGGGGGGGGGCTTTACGTTTAAAGCTGAAAACACACATAGCAGAATGCCGGAGACAAGACAAGTGGAGTGAAAACAGAGCCAAGCCATAGAACCGCTTGGCAAGCAGCAACAAACGCTGATCTTTAACCATTGGTTCAAATGAGTCTCGAGTGATGTCACAGTCCGCATGGCAAGCGACATCGTCTTGCAACAATTTGAGCCAATCAGAGGCTTCAGTTGCAATACATCGCGAGTGGCCGGATTTGGGGCTGTGTCCAAGGTTTGATTTTAGTGCAAGATTACACTTTCACCTTTTATAATTGAAACGCTGAATTCTTACTTTTGCAATTTCAAGAACAAGAAGGGAGAATTGTTGGCAACATCCAATTTCATTCAGATTCTTTTCAAAAGAGCTGCAGTTATGTAATAGGTAATTTGCTTAAAGTGATGATCATTCATTCCTTGAGGATCAGAACTAGAATCATTGTCCACTTTTAGTTTAGTTTCATAGTCGACACGATTGTTCGATTAGCTTCGGTATAGGACTGGACAGGTTTCATAACTCAATTCATTGGTTTTAACAATCTCATTGAAAATATGGAGTAGGCAGTGCCTTCATGTTCCAATCCACCACTTTCTGACCAACAGGAGGTGCTAATTAACATCATGTTGACTCAGCCATGATAAAAGTAAATCCGGTGTTGTGGGGCAGCCGAGCGAAACTAATGCCAAACGGACCCCCATCCACTGCTTATCAACTGTTAGCCTAGTGTAGCCTAGCTTAGCAGGCTGATCAATGTGTTTGCGCCCGAGGGCTCGGACACAAACCATAACGTAAATTCAGACTAATAAAAACAGAGTCCCGTTGGAGCATCAAACCAAGATAGAGCCCAAGGCCGGAGGCGGTATACCCGCAACCACGCAGTGCAACGCCAGGAAGCTAATAGCCATCTGTACCAGTTCCTCAATCCTAATGAAATCAAACTTTCAACGCTGGAAGTTGGCAACGTTGACGAGAAATCTGACCTTTTAAATGCCTCATGTTATAGTTTAAGTATTGCCTGCTGCTAAACACTTTGTGGCAGGCTCAAAGTGATCAAATATGCATGGGTGGGGGGGTGGGGGGCCTGGGAACAGCGGAATTGCTAACACAACTAAACCTGCAGTTAATGGCAAGCATTCACCGCATGGGCGGGCTATAACATTATTATGCATTATCACATATAGGTCTCTCTCTCTCGCTCTCTCTCAGCAGGGGAGGGTGTCATAGAACATTAAGCTCCAGTAACATGGTTTCCCTAGTCCCCCCCCCCCACACACACACACTAACCCCTAGCAGTGTAGATATGAACCCTTGCATCCACATCACATGAGGAGACCAGACCCGCCTCAAGATCAAAAAACCCTGGCTCCAGTATCACATCCGTTGCAGTCTTTTCAGTGTTAAAAAAACAAACCTGGAAAACCTAGTAAAATTCAGCTTATCCATACGGGCAAAGACACCATGGAACCAACTAGGAAACAGACCAGGGACTGAGCAAGGGCTGCTGTCTGTTGAAGTCATTACAATAATCACAGGGCTCTCTAGTTTTGAACTGAGTTCAGAGGGAGATTTTGTCGGCGGGGGGGGGGGGGGGTATATTAACATGTGACTGCATGTGTCCACACTCAGACATGGTGACTAATGTATGATAGTGGACTGGGAGAAAGATTCAGCCTTGGCATTTTCTCTCCAGACCAGCCCACTACATTATTAGCACTAGGGGTGGGAACGAACGGGAAGAACCCTGTATATCCGAATAATAGTACAGTTTTTTGTTTTTCAAGTTTGTGTTTCTTGTGCTGCTGACAAGAAAGGTGTGAAACCCGAACAGGAAGTTAACAGACATCCTATGGTTGCTGCATCTCCACCCGCCATATCTACTACAAAACCTCTCTCTCTCTCTCTCTCTCTCTCTCTCTCTCTCTCTCCTCTCTCCTCTCTCTCTCTCTCTCTCTCTCTCTCTCTCTCTCTCTCTCTCTCTCTCTCTCTCTCTCTCTCTCTCTCTCTCTCTCTCTATTCGGCCTATTTAAACAAAATCAACCAACTACCAACAGACACAGCCCTTCAACTCTGGGATAATATGTTGTCACAAGTATGCAGTTAATTAGGTCACATCACATTCAATGTAAAAACGTTTTCTACTTTGTTTTGGACATGTCTCAAAATGTAGCATAGCTAGCCCCAGGCTAACGTTACTTAGCATATATGCCTCCACTCGCTCGTCTCCTGGCGCAGCAGCACCTGCTGGGGTGTGGACCCCGGCACCAAATAGGTCTGTCAATTTTGAACATTTAACTTCCATCTCCAGAGGCTTAAGTCGCCGTTTTCCAGCACCACCTGGGCGTTTTCAGGGCCCCGTTTCCCGATATCGATGGATCTTCGCTCGTAAGGTGGTTCGAAAGGTGGATCTTTCGAACCATCGATAATTGCTTTGGAGCGTTTCCCGAAACTCCTCTTAACGTGAACGCGCATTCGCTGCACTCAAGATGAACGTAGGATTGTACCTGTCCACTGACATGGTGCTGAAACGGGCTAGGACGCAGGGGGAGACGCAGGAATGTCGTTAAAAAGGGTTAAAATATCTCCCCATCAAGGCCAACCGCAGAGTAGCCTACGAAAAGAATAGATTGCAATAATATGAATGCTAAAGATATTAAAACACAATTGATTAAGCCTAGGCTCCTAATCCTGAGCGCACGAACGGGAGGTGGAAGTTGCGCTTTAGATGCCTTCACAAGTCCAGCGGAGGGCTCCAGTTTTCGCCGGCCAAGTCATGCGATGTGATATGTGTGACAGCAATGTTGCACAACATTGCAGCTAAGGCTGGGGTAGCTTTGGTTGAACCGGAGGACATTGAGGACGATGACGACGAGGAAGATCGGTGTGAGGACGGCCTCCCTCATAACTACGCGGCTGGTTTTCATGCACGTCGAAGAGTGATTGAGACTTTTTTTTAACCCCCTTCACCCTCCCACATGTCACTAAACATTCCCGTCAACGTGACCAATCCCCACCATATGCTCCTTTGCATTTTTTTTTATATTTTTATAATTAATATTTTTATTATTTTTTTATTTTACATTATTACATTACATTATTTGAGGCTACGTTTTATGAGTAGCCTATGTCAGTCTGCACAAATCCCCCCCACTTTCTCTCACACATTTTAAGTGCCCTGCCTGCTCAAACATTTCCTGGACTGTCTCTCTCAAACTAAGAACATAATGGCCCACATTAGGCTCAGACGCACGTGATACACCATTACCAATGTGTTATAATAAAACGCATCCAATACTAGGAATGTCCGCTGGTTACGCCACTGAGGCTATAGGCTAACGAGGCTAGTGTCCTACGAGTACCCTGGAGCACTCGTTAGCTACTCGTGACTTGTGAGCGTTTTCAAGACGTTCGTTACCAAAGATGCTTTCGGGAAACGGTGTGAAAACAGTACGATGCTCGTACGACCCACTCTGCGATCCACTTAGGCTAAAGATGCTTTCGGGAAACGGGGCTCTGCTCCGTACCGGCTCCCGCACCTCCGGCCCATGCCATGAGGTCCCGCCCACCCTGGTTTGTGTTGTGATTGACAGCACTGTCAGGGCTCTCTGAGCCAGTCAGCCCATGATTGATTGACAATGACAAACATAGACCAATAATATGCGTCGATGCTGGCAACACACTGCTAGCTCTCTGTAGCCCATTGGCCGGCCCAATTGGAGGGAATTTAGAGAGAGAGGAAAAAATAAAAAACATAGCGGACCGGACCGGCCCACATTGGGTCAACGGCCCACCGGGACGATGACCGGTATGCCAGATGGCCAGTCCACCCCACTAATATTCAGAAACAACACATGCCTCAAAAGGCTATTGGTTTAAGCAACACCAGTAGAGGCATATACTTTCCCCTGAACTTTTAAACGTGTTAAACATAATTATATAGGCTATTTATGTGGCATTCAGTAGGCCAATGCTGTGGTAAAGTATGTAAAGTATGACCAATTGTTTCTTTCTGTTCAATAAATATAACTTTATCAATCCCCTGTAGGAGAAATGTGTTAATGTTTGTCCCTATAAAACAATAATGGTCAAAAAATAAATACAAAACATGACGGTAACTAAGTCAAACCGTTCAATCTGAAGGCTCTACTTAACCACTCCCCCTACTCACTTCCACCAATGCGAAGCGAACACAAGTAGGGGAGGGCGTAGCGGTTCGTGAACGACCCAGAGAAACCCAACGCAAAATTCAATGTGAACATGTATGAGGCTTTAATAAAATCCCGGACGGTTTTGAAATTCCGCCACACATTCTTTTGTGTGGCGTGTGAGTGTGTGCATGGGTTGAAATGCGTGTGTCTCACGCCGAATGATTCAATACAATACTACTCAAGATTACTATAGGTTTGGTATGACTACTGTTGGCTGTGAATCACTGCACCTTTACTCCACACTTCTCACATTACGACCCAAAGTTTAACTCTGGCAGTGGCAGACTACAGTATTTTTGAAATACAAGACGCAGTGTAGTGGCAACCATTGTGTGCCACTACACTTGTTGCCAAAGTGGCACTACGGCTGCCTTAAACAAATTCAATCATAGTTTGTTTTGCAGCAAGCCATCATAAGCAAATGGATCATTATGTTGTGTGCCTTTTAAGCCTAAGTAAGCTACTCACTTTGGTGCTGCTAACTATCTTTTCTGTCCTATTCAAGAGACCAGAATTGTTTTTAACGTCAAACAATTAATCTTGGTTCACATTCAGATCTCAGACTCTGATCGTCTTACCGAAGGCAGTGTCATGAAATCGTGGGTCCTAAATATGCGGTCCTAAGACTGCGATCCAGCAAGTCATTCTGATTCTGCAGCCTCCTTATCGCGGGGGGAGTGACTTCTCGTAAGGAAACGGTAGTTTCCTGTAAACTTGAGAAAAATATCAACGCATGACAAACTTTTAATAGGTCCTTGATATCAACGGACTGTACGGAATCATTTTTACGGTGAGTGAAGGAAATATATTAAAAAAAGTCCACAAGTGAAAGAGCGAATGTTTCGACTGAGGGACCTCTGCTGGTATGAACTGTTTGGGTGGTGTATCGAACGTTATTGGCTAACGTACGTATTACCTTAATGTGATGGAAGGGTGGCGCCGTGGAGGTGATGGAGGGAGGCCAGGCAACATTTATTTTTTCATTCCCTTCGATAAACACAAGACGGGTATGTAAGACTGATACATCTGCAAAAGGATGGATTTGAGTTGTAATATTATGATTTGTATGCACTTTTCTTTAGTTTATGTACCACGTTCTTCTATCAGTTAAGGGTATTGTTTTTCTGTAATCAGTGGAGATGGATTCTTCTAATGTGTCTTCCGTTATTAATGATGATATTAAAAAAGTTAAAAAGGTTTTATGTTAAGTTAGGTTGACTGTTTAAAAGTCACATGCAGGTTCATTGATGAACAACTGAAGCCAAGTTTATAAATCATACGTTTTTAGTAGCGAAAGCCTTTTAACCTTTCTTAGGGCCAATTATTTATGCAGCTAAATCATGCTATTCGAGTCAGTGATATTAGGATGACACTACAAACAAAATACACATTATGCAAAAGACAGACAACCGAACAAATCCACCTTCGTAATAGGTGTTTATCATTAAATTGTTAGGCTAAATCAGACGATACGGTGCAGTACAATGCGGTTTATACATAACACTATGATATGATGAACATTGCTGCAGTCGCTAATGTGACCACAGTCGTTTATTATGGTAACAAAATGGTCCATTGCCCCCCTGGCTGAGTGCGCAGCCAACCATGTTTGTAAACTGGAAAAACAAGCAAGTATCCACTTTTGTTTCTAAGCTGCTGCAAAGATAAAATGATAAAGACCAGAACTTCAGAATTAAGTAAAATAACAATTGATAGCAAAGCAGATATGTAGAAATGTACACAATATTGTTTCATTCTCTGAACCACAGGGGGCAACCAAACATACCATCAAGCATAAAAGAAGCATTATATAATACAGATATGGAGAATTAAGGCCCGCCCATCTTTGCACCTGAGCAAGAATCCAACTGGTAAGAGATAATATCAGACTCAAAACAACAAGTGAAGTCCACAACTTGATTTGCCAATTTGCACACTACACAAATAATATCTAATCATTTTAACATTCTCTGCCAGAAGATTCAACCTTTGATTTGCCAAAGTCTCCACATCTGTTCTTAAACAGCCCATGAAATTCACAACCTAATTCTTCTTAAAAAAAATAAAAGACAAATAGTAATCATAAAGAATAATAATAGATAAAGAAAGGTTTTGTCTAAAATCGCCAATTCTATCATCACATTTCAAATAACAGAAACAATCGGATAGTATGAGCGCATGATGAAAGAGAATTGTTGAATGTGTGATCGCAGTTCTTGATTCAACAACATTACGGCAACTTATTTTAAACTAGGAAAAGTATACGTAGACCTGACTGAATATGTGAATGATATATTTCCAGTTTGTGGCAAAAGTGTACCCTACATTCATTTAACCCTAACCTTAACCCCTAAACCTACCATAACTCTAACCGGGTGGAGGGAGTGAGAGAGATGTGAGAGACAGAGAGAGATGTGGAGGGTATTTGTGTAAGGATTGTGATTTCATGTTCGGTATTCAAATATAATCCACAGAAACAATATGTAGTTGTGTTGGTGTACAGGTCTCCATTCTACGATGAATGAGGAGAGAGAGGACTGGGGTCCCAACTCTAAAACCACTCTGTCTGGGGAACATGGCCGCCAGAGCAAAGCTAAGAGGTAAGAAGAGGATCTTTAACTGTGTGTCTGTCCTTCTCCGAGCTCAGCAGTGATTTATTATGACACAATAATTTGTCTGAGTAAAAGCTGTGTGTGTCTTGTGTTCAAGCCCAGAGCAGCAGAAGAGAGTAAACTCCCCTGTACCAAGCCGTGTCCTCCATGAAGAGTGATGGGTCTATGGATTTCCTCCTAACTTTCAGGATGGAAGTCACCAACGTGCTGAGAGCAGGTATGATTTATCAAATCATTTATCTAATTAAAAGACGACTACAAATCCTTACTTCCAGATTGGTTGTTTTTCTAGTGGGAAGCATGAGGGTGCAGTCTTCCCTGGACCCAGCTGTGTCTCCATGAATAGTGACCGTTCTATGGGTCTTTTTCCTGACTTCAAAAAAGGACAACCCTCCAGAAAGGAGAGGTAGGAGTTTCAAACTGATGATGGAAACACATCAGTTGGTTGTTATCAGCCTTTACAGATACTGATGATAAGAAGTCAGGAGAAATGCAATAGAACCAATTTGTGTGTGTGTGTGTGTGTGTGTGTGTGGTGTGTGTGTGTGTGTGTGTGTGTGTGTGTGTGTGTGTGGTGTGTGTGTGTGTGTGCTCCACAGACAACACCAGGTGTGTTCAAAGGTTACCGGTGCTCAGTGTGTACCGCAACTTCAAACAGAGCTGATCAAGGTGTGTTAATATCCGACAATTAATTTTACTTTAGCTCAACATGAACATTATGAAGCATCTCTTGTGTAGACTCAAGGCTTCCTCTTTAAGACCAGTGGGACGTGAATCCAGGAAAGACGCTTCCGATGTCCACAGTTTGTTCAGAGTAAAATTCTCATTGACATTTGTTATTTTCCAGATGGCTGAGGAGAGGGTACACGCTTTTGTAGACAAGGAGCTGAAGAAGCTCTGGAGGGATATTTTCCCGCATGACCCACAAGGCTCAGAGACTCAGAGGGAGGAGGAGGAGGAGTGGTCGGATTGTAAGAATGAGGATCAGAGGAGGCGTGCCATAGAGGGAGTAGTAGACATCACAAAGCTCTGTCTGATGGAGCTCAACCAGGATGAACTCGCCGGCAAACTGAGGAGCGGTAGGTGACTTGAAACACAAAAGGGACTTTTCTTTTAACAGAGCAGAGACATTTTGAAATTTTTAAAATAATTACAGTAAAAATAGAAATAGATTAATGCTTGGAAGAGCAGTCTCTTTCTACATTTCCATGTGGAAATATCTGTCCTCCTGGAGGTAAATGGTTTGATACAGATATGTCAGGTTATTGGGGGGGTATCATGTTAAATGCCTTGATCCAGATATGTAACTCAGTGGAAGAGATGTAACACCATCTTTCTAGCATAGCAAATCAATTTCCACTGATACACAACAATAATATAACTCCTGAGCAAGTCACAAGATACATCTAAAGTCAAATTAAAGTACCACTGTCACCAAAACCAATCGTATTGTGAAAAATCATATTGTTCTCTGGTTTGTCTATTTTAGAATCTGTTGCTGTAGAGTGCCAACATAAAATCAAGGCTCATCTGATGGAGAAGTTCAGGTGTGCGTTTCAGGGAGTTGCTAAAGCAGGACTGCCAACAGGTCTGAATACCTTCTACACAGAGCACTACATCACAGAGAGAGGCAGTGGAGAGGTCAACAAGGAGCATGAGGTCAGACTGATTGAAACAGCTGCCAAGAAAACTGCCAAGGAGGGAACAAAAATTAAATGTGAAGACATCTTTAAACCCTTGCCGGGACAAGATCAACCAATCAGAACAATAATGACAACTGGGGGTAGCTGGCATTGGTAAAACCGTCTTAACATACAAGTTCACTCTTGACTGGGCTGAAGGCAAAGCCAACCACGACATACACTTCACATTTCCCATCTCTTTCAGAGAGCTGAATTTACTGAAAGAGAAGGAGTTTAGCTTGGTGGAACTTCTTCATCATTTCTTTATTGAAACCAAAGTGGCAGGCATCTGCAGATACGATCAGTTCCAAGTGGTCTTCATCTTGGATGGTCTGGATGAGTGTCGACTTCCTCTGGACTTCCAGAACAACCAGATCTGGACTGATGACACAGCGTTGACCTCGGTGGACGTGCTGCTGACAAACCTCATCGAGGGCAACCTGCTTCCCTCTGCACGCATCTGGATAACCACACGCCCTGCGGCAGCTAATAAGATACCCTGCTCAGTGTTGTTGGCATGGTGACAGAGGTGAGAGGGTTCACCGACCCACAGAAGGAGGATTACTTCAAGAAGAGATTCAGAGAGTGTGCCCTGGCAGGCACCATCCTCTCCCATATCAAGAATCACGAAGCCTCTACATCATGTGTCACATCCCAGTCTTCTGTTGGATCACTGCTACAGTACTGGATGACTTCTTCAAACATCCCAGAGAGGAGACAAGATGCCCCAGACCCAGACTCAGTTGTACATCCATTTCCTGAGAGTTCAGTCCATACAAGGATCAGGAAGTATCATGGAGCGCAGAACAGAATTCTCAACGGAGTTCAAAGAGCAGGGAGATCATGTTTCTCTGGGAAAACTTGCTTTTAACCAGCTAGATAAGGCAACCTGATCTTCTACGAGGCAGACCTGGCAGAATGCAGCATCGATATCAAATCAGCCTCAGAATACTCAGGAGTGTTCACCCAGCTGTTCAAAGAGGAATGTGGACTTTACCAGATGAAGGTATTCTGCTTTGTCCATCTGAGCATCCAGGAGTTTCTGGATGCCCTTTATGTCTTTCTGTCCTTCAGAGACACTGGTGTAAATCTGCTCTCAGAAGAACAACTGAACTCGCAGGAAGAAGAATTCCTCTACCAGAGTGCTGTGGACAAGGCCTTGCAGAGTGAGAACGGACACCTGGACTTGTTCCTCCGCTTCCTCCTGGGTTTCTCTCTGGAGACCAATCAGATTCTCCTACAAGGTCTGCTGGGACAGACCAGCAAGTAGCTCATGGACCAATCATGGAATAGTGTCGTACATCAAGGAGAAGATAAGTGGAGATCTCGCCTCCAGAGAGAAGCATCAATCTGTCCACTGCCTCAATGAGCTGAACGACCATTCTCTAGTGGAGGAGATTCACAGTACCTGACATCGGGAAGTCCCTCCAAAGAATCTCTCTCCCTGCTCAGTGGTCAGCTCTGCGTCTTCATCTTACTTTCCTCAGAAGAGAATCTGGACGTGTTGACCTAAAGAAGTACTCAGCGTCAGAGAAGGGTCTTCTTAGGATGATGCCAGTGGTGAAAGCCTCAAAAACATGCTCTGTAGGTTCACTAAAAACATGCATTATTATGCACATAAACCAATACACATAAGCCTACAATATAGGTATTAATGATAGGCAAAACACTACAAACCCTACAGCGTTAATGATGCAAGCTATTTATAATCTGCTTTTATACCCAATAGATAATTAAAATTAATTAAAAACCTACAAATACATATTTTTAATAACAGCTACTAATATGCCTCCTGTTTATTTTGTTTTAAGGCTGAATGGCTGTCAGCTGTCAGAGAGATGCTGTGAAGCTCTGTCTTCAGTTCTCAGCTCCAACTCACTCTAGTCTGAAAGAGATGGATCTGAGTGGTAATGATCTACAGGATTCAGGATGTGCAGCTGCTCTCTGCTGGACTGAGGAGTCCACACTGTACACTGCAAACTCTCAGGTCAGTTCTACTTAGTGGTGTAACTTACACCGCAAGGTTCCATATCAGAAGACATTTGAAACCTCCAAACTACTACCGCCTCCAATGTCCCCTTAATGACGTCTAAATATATCAGCTCATAACCCCGCACCTGTGAGGATCACATTCATCACAGTCATCATTGATTCTTCCACCTTGCTGTTAAGGTGGATATCTAGTCCATTCATATGCTTGCCATTATAAATAGAAACATAAACACAAAATACAATTATAGTGTCCCCCCCACGTTGGTAGTAAAAATTCTTTATACAATCTGCATAGAACAACTTTTTGTTGCAATGCACGACATAGGTGTAGGCTAGGTTATATTTATTATGTAACCGTTTGTTAATGATGGTAAACGGGTGTATGTTGTAATATTATGCTATAGTTTATCATGTAGTAAGGCAGTAAGGTGAAGTTAAGAGTTATTAACTTAACTTTAATAACTGCCTCTTCTTAAAATTTCTTATCTGGATCTTTTCCATTAACTTCAATGACACATTTATCTTGGATTTCTACATATTTTTTTAAGTACTAACATTCAAAGATCTAATTTTTATTTCACCCTACATTTCCCTTTATTTATAATGAAAACATTAAATACTTCTCTTATTCAAAACACAGTTCTACGTAGTTTTGGCCATGTGACATCATTTTTAGTTTTGGGCTAATCCTTTGAGTCTCCCGATGAAACATATTGGAATAGTTCATTAAGACGCTCTATAACAAACCAAGGAACTTCAGAATCAGGATTTATCAAGTCATTCATTTCTTCCTTTCTGAAGCTGTTCTCTTTAAACAAATGTGATATTATTTTAATAAGCAAACACTTAGGGATGGCCTGCGTGACTTTCAAATCCCTTCATCTGCCCGGGTTCGCCTCAGTTATGGCAGAGAGAGACAGAGTGTAAAAGTATCCAAAGACACACAAGTCCATAGTAATAGAGTAGGGCTATTAATTCTAGTAGTCTGTCCTCATTTAAACATAAAAAATAGTCACTGCAGGCGAAAAACTTGAACAATTTGGGTTCCAGCCCTACACAGTTATTGACCTTTCCTCGAATTTTGCTCCTGTCTGTTGAAGGCTGAATGACTGTAAGCTCTGTCAGCGCGATGTTGTGAAGCTCTGGCCTCGTCTCAGCTCCAGCTCCTTAAGTCTGAAAGAACTGGCCCCTGAGTGCCATGATTTCAGGATTCAGGGGTGATGATGAAGCTTGGCTCTATGCTGGACTGGGAAGTACACCTGTACACTGGAAACTATAAGGTCAGTTTAACTTCCAGGGAAAACTTTGGATTTTCAACCTGGAGCCTTTTTCCGATCTTTTTTTTTTTTTAGATCATAAAATGATCAGTAAAATAGGGTCAATGATGACCTTAATGGAACACAGATTTCCAAAAGATTTAAGACATTTAAAGATTTACATCCATAAAAGTTAAAATTTACACCGTAAATATAGATTTTTATAGTGTGTGTGTGCGTTTGTGTGTATCTGTAGGTTGTCTGGCTGCCTGGTCACACAGGAAGGCTGTGCTTCTCTGGCCTCAGCTCTGAGATCCAACCCCAACTATCTGAGAGAGCTGGACCTGAGCTACAATCACCCAGGAGACTCAGGAGTTATGCTGCTCTCTGCCGGACAAGAGGATCCACACTGCAGTCTGGAGACTCTCAGGTACGTAAAGGACAGCTGACAGCTTAGCGACAAGGTCTCCTACAAGGGACTCAACCACCTGCTAGAAGTGGTTTAAAAAATGCAAATGTAACTCATGTTGTTATTAAGTGATGATACTGCAGATTAAAATGAATTAAATGAATTAAAATGTTTCCATGTTTAAAGACAACAAGCTGCTCTCACTATTTACCCCAGTGTCGAGCATGGTGGAGTGTGGAGGCTGAAATCAGCTCTGAAGAATGTAAGTGTCTGTTCAATTTGATTCATCACAACACGCTAACTATTTAGATTAAAAGCCCATCAACACGGCATTAGGTAGCGTCTGTTTGTTCAAATCTTGCTATTTTTAATTAATAATTGCTATATATTTTTTACCATATGATGGTGGATCATTTGTACAAATATTAAATGAGCCAGTGCATCATAATAATCGTGATACTTGTATTTTATTCATGATATGCAATTGTACCATTATTCTTGTTGCAATTATTATATATTATTTATTACTTTATCACTTACTCCAAGATATTGTAGTTTGGCTTTTGAAACGTTGTTCCAATAAAACAGCGTAGGCCTACTTGTACATTGTTCAGGGTAAAACAAAGGAATTATGCTGTTAATCCTACATAGTATAATACAAACATTTGCTTTGTGATGAAGGTTTAAAACCAAACACATACAGATCACTAACTTCACATTATTTAAATGGCTCATATTTGATGAACTACCTCATCCTTTATTTCCTTGTGTTTTGAAAGCCTCTCATCATGTCTATGTGATCTCCCTCCTTTTATTTCCTTGTGTTTTGAAAGCTTCTCATGTCTTGTTCTCCGTCAGATGCCTGTGAACTCACACTGGACCCAAACACCGCCAACGTAAAACTCTCTCTGTCTGATGACAACACAAAGGTGACAGTGGTTGAAGAAAAACAGTCGTATCCTGATCACCCAGAGAGATTTGACTTCTTTAAACAGGTGTTGTGTAGAGAGGGTCTTACTGGCCGCTGTTACTGGGAGATTGAGAGGGAAGGAGATATTGCCACAGGAGTGACATACAGAGGAATCCCAAGGCTAGGATATGGTGGTGATAGCGCATTTGGATGGAACAGCAAGTCCTGGCGTATTGATTGTCGTAAAGATGGGTACACTGCCTGGTACAACGGTATTAGAACAGAAATATGTCTTCCCCCCCCGGCTCCAACAGGTTAGGAGTGTATCTGGATTGGTCTGCTGGTACTCTGTCCTTCTACAGAGTGTCCCCAGGTATTGAAGGGTCCTCAGACACACTGACACATCTACACCTTTCATGCCACATTCACCCAGGAACTCCACCCACCCTGGGTTTAGGTTATGGAGTTCTGGGGCCAGATTCACGAAAATATCTTAAAAAGCAAGTGAACCCGCTGCTCTCTTTTGGTGTTTTTCCATTTGCACTTTGGGCCGTGCCGAGTCAGTACTTGACTTGTGTTTCAGCTACCAGTTTAAACAAGCCGAGCCCCACCCAACGACATCTCCAAGATCTGGCCAAAGCGTGCCTGAACCCCCTCAAAGGGGGCTGCAATGTCGTCAGCTCTGGTTGCTGTTTGGAGCAAGATGGTCTCTCAAATTGTAGGATATATCTATAGAAAAGGAAGAACAGTGCGTTCTTGTGTAAGAGATGAATCGCCATTCAAAAGTATGGCTGGAGTTCTCAACAGGTTGTCACTTAATTATTCAATCGTTTCTATAACTATATAAGCCTAATGAAAAAGGGTAATGAAGATTTAGATAGAAGTTTGACGATTTTCTCTGGCAGAAGCAATTAGCTTGTTGAAAAAGGACAGCTTTCTTTCAGATTAGTCTTGGTCTAAAGACCTGACATTGGACAATATTTCACACTATGAGATTGCTGATATCAATGTGTGTACTGGCCAGGCCAGTATAGTAAAATGAAAAAAGAATTGTACCGTGTCTAGCATTATAGCATCAGCAGTGAGCGATGTTGTTAATCGAGTTCGCCACACACGTGGCATGAAACTGAGAAGCTTAATCTAACTCTGACATGGACATCAAAATAAACCGCTGACCAGACAGAGCTCCTCGCGTCCACCCAGCCTGCCGCCGATGGCTCCTGGCCGTGACGTCGAAGTAGCATAGCAACGGGCACTTCGGCGCCACGAAAAGACACGTTACCTGTTCGGGGAAGATTGCAATGTAGTGGGAGTTGGGGAGAATGGCAAAAATATGCAATATTTTTCTTTAGTACAGTCTTTGTGTCTAAGCATTAAATAAGACCATCATATGACCGTTCTCAGAAGCCTCGGCATTTACACACAACGTAGTGTCGTACTATAATTGTCCGTTTAGCCTAACCCTCTCTTGCGCGCGAACATGCAAAGTCAATGGAATGTTCTCCACACATGCACTCCAGGGCTTTAATACTATAAGGTGTCTACTATGTTTTCTTAGTAGTTAGCATCTCCTGCCAACCATTCTTGTGAGACATTCTGCTCAGAACAGAACATCATGTTGCATTCGTTTCGTGAGATCAAAATGCTTTCAGAAGCGCACTTTGACAAGGAAGCAAGATCTCAATTTCAAATACCATATAAACTTGTTTTTTTAATAGAAATTACCTGAATCTGCCCCCTGCCTCCTGTGTGCATTTGTAGGAACACCACACACACACACACACACACACACCACACAAATATATACACAGACATACATTTCAAGCTTGTTTAAAAACGCATACACTGCATTCAGGCCTCATGCGCGCACACACACACACACACACACACACACACACAACCACACACAACACACACACACACACACACACACACACACACACACAACACACACACACAACACACACACACACACACACTATTTTTAGAGCTTGGTTGTTCATTGCTATACATCTCTGTATTCCACTGCTGGGCTGTTTTACTTAGTGGCAACATTAGATTAGAGGGGAAACTCTGCGGGTTTGAGCCTGGGGGGGTTCACACCCCTGATGCAACGTTTGTATTTGTAATATCTAGTAATCTGTGTACATTTTGAATAGATGTATCTTTACGCCTGGAACTACATGTATTACATTGTGTTGTTTTAATAGCAGCTGTTTTTGCTCTGAACAAGTCAACTTGGAGAGTTTAAATGTTGAATATACTCGAGGGCTTTTTATTCTGACACGTTTTTGATTTGATAAGCCTGACACGGAACCTGATTTAAAAGAGATTGAATATTGTATTCGTAATAGGAGTGGTCGATGGGGAAAGCGAATGATGTTCATTTTCTGAATGACAACTGAATATTGATTCCTTGTGTTCAGTTGTGAAAACCACGAAAGCAGAACATGTTCAGTTATTAACGATGTGTGCACACCTGTTTATGATTTTTCATGTGAGGGACAATTTATTCTGGTCTGTTTTTTAATAAAGCATAACGGTATTAAACACTCAGTGGATCCAACTGGAATGTTGTTGTGGGTTCAGCTGAGTGATTCTTCCCTTTCCTTCAGTTGCAGGCTAACAGATGCTTCTCCAAACACAGCACTCGGTTGTTTATCCTAGTTGCACACCTGGAATGTCTTTCCAGCTTTGAAACCCAGCAATCTCAGGTATCCTGCCCCCCCCCCCCCCCCCCAATTTTGCCTCCACCACTAACACATACAACGGAGTATCCATCATCAGCGTGTGAAGCGAGGATATTGCTATGCACTTCATGTTTTACCATGATAGTACAATACGGTGAACAATGGAATTGTTTAATTATGATTAAGAAAGTACCGTGTAATCTAACGGTCATTGTGCTAACAGTATGCATGCACTTATGTAAAATCTCTAGCATTTGGTGAGAGTAGCTTAGTGAAGTGGCGAGAGTTAAACTCCAGCTTAAAAGGGTACTGGCCTCGATTCCCGATGTCCCCAGCCTAACCAGTACGGATCCTATAAAGCAAGATGCCTCCTAACCCCTACCTGCTCCTTCATCCCATGTATCTGTATTCACCGTAAGTAGCTTTGGATGAATGCAACTGATTAAATACAAAAAATGTAGGCTTTTTAATCAAGCCATGTTTTAATACTCTTTTGCATTTGAAAACACTCGGGGCAGTGAATCCATCATGGTGGGGTTCACCCTCCGGTCAATTTGATAAGGGCGAAGGGTGGTGTGTGTGTGTGTGTGTGTGTGTGTGTGTGTGTGTGTGGTGTGTGTGTGTGTGTGTGTGTGTGTTGTGTGTGTGTGGTGTGTGTGGTGTGTGTGTGTGTGTGTGTGTGTGTGTGTGTGTGTGTGTGTGTGTGGTGTGTCATGGTTGCAAATCCTTTGGTCACACACACAAGCACGTGTGCAAAATCCAACCACACTAAATCAACACGGCATAGACATAATGAAAAGTTAATTCCAGAAGGTAGGTTTGTTAAACCGTATTCCTCCTTTCACCACAGTGACTAAATGTAGCACTGGGTGGGGCTGTGTGAAGTGTGAATGTGCAGGTGCAGCGATGCACAGCCAACAGTTGTCCTCACAAACCAATAATCATCCCTAAAGGAGCCATATGAAATTAATGTACTGTACTTAATCATAAAACAATGATACTTCATCAGAGATTACGTGATCTTGCTAAACGGAAATATACCGGCATCTCTGAAGCAACAGCCAGTATTGTTCTCCTTTGAAATTACCGTTCCGGGTCAGAACTTTAGTACATGTCTTGGCCTGGATGTCTTTCACTATTCTCAGAGTAAGCCGAGTTGGCAGATATGGAACAAATTGTCACAGAAACACAGCGTGCTGTGCCCTTTAAGCCAGCAAAGGAACTGGATCAAGTGAGATTACACCGGATTCGACCAGACCTAGAAAGCACCGTCGTCCTACGAAAAAGCTTCACGGACAGAGCCGGGCTAAAAGGGTGATCTTTGGGGGTGCATTTGAAAGATTTAGACAGCTTAGAGCCCAGAAGGATTTCAAGATTCATACCACATGAGCCCGTGTTTATCATCTGTTAACATAACATAACTTGTAATGTATACACTACTAGCTGATCAATGTCTCAAAATATTAGGTTGCTTCTTGCGACCGTGTTCGTTCAGTGTCCTTATGGCAACCCGCGATTAGTGTTTGGTCTAGGGAGGAGGGGGAAGGCGACTAGAACTCTCCGATACTGGGAATTTGGATCGTGGAATTAGAAAGTATATTTTTCCAACGTGGGTCGCGTTTCTTGTTCCCCAACACTGAAAAGACTGCGATTCACTGATACTGGAACCAGGAGTGTTTGTTTAACATGACCCAGGTCTGGTCTCCCCATGATGCGGAGGCCAGTGTTCATGAACTACCCTGCTGCACCTTTAACAAGCCTCTAATTAGAACCATCGTTGAAAACATCATAAGAAACAAACGCTTAAAAACAACCATTTCTGGAATGACAATCTCTAGCCTGCTCTGTGTTGCTGCCATTATAGAGATAAAAAGCAGTCAATTCACACAGAGAAATGAAAGAAGGAAAATAACCCTGCCTATTCTTCCCCAAAAAGATGACTGCATTTTATAAACTGGTCGGATATTGTCGTGGAAGTGCCCGGAGAAGCGCATGCGCTACTCACCACCAGGGCTCGCGGGGACCTTCCCTCTCAGCAGCTGGCTCACGTGGGCCTGGGTTCAGGCTCGTGCGGTTTTTCTCCGTTCATTCAGCGCTGTGCTCCATGTACCGCGATACTCACCCCAAGTGCACAGAGTCCGACACGCCGGAAAGTTAATTACGCCTTGTTCCCACAGCAGGTGAATTAAATCCCAGCAGAATCAGTCACTGGGGCGGTTCAGCCAATCCTGCGCCGCCGGAAGGTACTTCATACACAACTCCATTGCAAAGACACCAGTAAAAATAGCTCAAACGGTAGGAAGATGTTTTGTATGTATAAGTTCATATCTTGTAACAACGTGTACAGAGCGTAAACCCAATATAAAAAACGAATAGCACAAAACATTTACATATATGAATGACATTGTTTAAGTGCAAACTAGTCTACTCTTCTAGTTTGTACTTAAAATGTTTGTACAAAAATTGTTGTATGCAAATAACTTACATTTGTATCCTGCTTCTTGAAGCTTGACCACCTGCTTTAGCTCCTGAGTCACACACACACACATTACACATTATTTCTCTCTCTCCTCTCTCACACACACACACACACACAAACTTTATTTTTTCTCATACGCACGCACGCACATGCGCACAATATTTCTCTCGTCGCACGCACGCACGCACATTATTTACGTCATGAATAGTGAGGTTTTCGCTACAACCTTTATGTAAAGGTCACACTAACCTTTAGTAGGTTATGCAGTCTTCGCTCTCCTTGTGTGGGCTATGGTCTCCGTACCTACCGAGAGGTACAACGTATCGCCCTCTGACCCAAATCACACACTCATCTTGGTCTTCAGGAAGAAATGTACCTGCTAGAATGCTCATGTATACATACACACTATTCAATGTATACTTGTTTGATTTATAGGCCAAGTCATTTCATTGGTGCACCATAATTTTATTTGGAAGATAGAGGAAGGGGAGAGCCGGGTCGATTGAAACACGGGACGATTGAAACACAGCGATTTCCTCGAAAACCACGCAAGTCTTTCACGGCAAATTTCGTAACTACGTTCAGCACGGAAGACTGACCAACCCCGGGAAATTGTGTGTAATGACGTTCAAATGTGATCCCCGCAAACCAGTTTTTAAGTGCGGCAAGTAGAATCTTCTGTGCTGTATTTTTTTGTGATAAACAGTTGTGTTTTTTGTTTCATGGCATACTAATATGACAATACAACTGATGAATTAGTACTTAACCTGTCCTAAAGTGTGTAATATCAGAGTTTTGAAGTTAAGAGGCAGAAAAAGTGTAAGTGCCAGTAGTCTCTGTCGGGACAATTGAAACACTTGTTTCAAACGTCCCGCACGTCACCAGTTTGCTTAAAAGTAAATAACAGGATGTTCAACTGTGTATACCTAAACATGACTTGGGACAGAGAAATAAGTAAATGAAATGAAAACGTAGTCGTCCAACTTGTATAAAAGAAGACATGTGAGTTTTAATCGAAATGTGCATCTTGACAATTAGGCCTACGCGAAGGACAAAAATATTTTTTACCTATTTATATTATGAGAAATAATGTGACATTTTTAGCAATGACGAGTACACTAGTATGTTGTCCGGTATGTTACAGAAAAACAAGAGTAAGGTCAATAGTACTGTTAAAAATATGCCGTTTCATTCGTCCCGCATAATATGCGGGACGAACACACACTTTCAGCATTCAGAGTGAAGTTATGCCCGGTTGCTGTTCGGTTTATCTACTTTGAGACACACCTGAAGGAATTCTCCTCGAACCCCCCCCCCCCCCTCTTCTCTCACTCTCTCGCTCTCTGGCTGGTTGGCTTGCTAGGCCCTTGCCCCATTAGCTTTTATACCTTATATGTCATTAGCATAACTAGTAGACAGGGGACAGGACACGCAAATGGGTTCCACACACAGCCTCGCCCTGTTGAGCTAGTTAACTAATTTGCGAGCCCGTATGTTTGCTAGCTCTGGGACTAAGGAACCACCGCAGGTAAACACACTATTTATCCCCTTCTGGGGAGATCTGATCCCTAGTGACCCTGTTTAGGCATGTCCCTACTCATGCGGTTTACCACATGTTTTCCCTGTGTCGGCCTCTGTTCAAACTAAAACTGTAGTTTGTCCCCCAAATGCCGTAGAAGACATTCAAGTCCACCGAGACGTCATTTTGAAGACATTGAAAATGGTCTGTTATAGCAGTGCTAGAGAAAGCATATGAAAACAGGATTTCGCAAAAGTGTGATAATTGTGACGGGTCCCGGTGTTAAACCGAAGGGGGGTTCTGCGACCCCCGAAAAGTGTGACCCCAGGGGGCGCTGTTGCACATTATCTGCAACATGCACTTGTGCATATAAACAAAAAACATAAATAAAACATAAGATCTCCGTGGTTCTTTCTTTTCTTGATACTAACATTAACTCTAAACAGCAGTTTACACAGTAGTCGATAATAGGAAATGCTCAAAGGTAATCAGTATAATTTAAACACCTGACTGTAGCTTTTTACGGGTAAAGAAGCAACGGTGAAGAACCGTACTAAACGCCCTATCCATTGTATGGGGCTGTAAAATGCTAATCAAATCAATCAAATGTATTTATTAAGCACCTTTAATAAAAAGGTAAATGGTTGTGGGGAGATCTTATGTTTTATGTATGTTTTTGTCATGCCTGTCTACGCTTCAATCTCATGCATATTGCAGAAAATATGCAACAGCGCCCCCTGGGGTCACACTTTTTGGTGGGTCGCAGAATTCGGTGTAACACCGGCATCTGCGTCTGGCTAAAGTTGTCCGGATTTATGCATGAGACCGAGCAAGTCTGGGCCGCTAACTTTTGCCACAAAGACAGCATTCTAACATTTAGCAGGAGTCGTGTGGATATGGTCTGAGTGACTCCTGGGACAGCAGAGCGAGTGGAAACAAGACAGGCTTTATTTATTCTTTCTTCTCCCGGTGTCGTCCTCCATGACATCCACGGAGATGATTGTACTTGACGTTCCCCTAACGTTCCCGTGACAGCAGCTGATGCAGAGTGATTGACAGGTAGCGTCGTTGTTAGGCAATGTTTTTGATGTTTCTCCTGGTTATTTGGGTCTGCGTCCGTCAGAAATTTGTTCCGCGATCACAATAATATTTCATGGTTGGATGGCATCGGCCGGAATCCCCGTCTGATTTGCTTTTTGATTTTTGAAAGCTGGGAATTTGAGTACAGTTTGTGTTTACGTCACAAATGTATACATTTTTTAACATAATGTAGAGCAATTTTCATGTACCATATCGGCCCAATTTTTTTACTGGAGAACAAACCCAGGTGTATTCAAAATCAGAAGGGATTTCAACACATGGCAATCTGAGAGAAAAATCCCAGTATGGTACTATAACCATGTGGACAAATACAAACTTACAGAAGACACAACTCTTGTGTGGAGAAGAGGGAGGAGCCATAAAAAATGAGGCATATCTGATGGACGTTCAGTGATCCTGATCACTTAGATGTGCCTTCCTGCCAAACACACATAAGTCTGTGGTTTGGGGATGTTGTGATGAGATTATTGGAGAGTATTTGTCTCTTAATCCTTCCATTTGCTTGAAATAATCTGCTGCCCCAGTGAGTGTAGTTGGAGCTTGGTCTTCGTTGGTAAAAGTCATAGATCACTATGTCCTCCTATATGACTATTCTCTATACAAAGGAATCAAAATATAGTTTGAGAGTTATTAAGACACCAGCTTCTATAATTCTAGCAGCCAACCACAGCTTAACTGTCACGATCCTCCGACATAACTCCAGAAGAACAGAACGTTTTGACCCGCATTGAAACCCGCTCGAAGACATCCGCCACAAGATTTCAAATCCGGCAGTTAAACGCAGTGAAAAGAAATAAAAACGTTAGTCTAACATCACCTAGAGCTGTAGTGGGTCGTGACAGCGATTCAAATTGCGCAGACGTCAAACAGAGAGCGAATGATAAGGGAAGGGGTTTATTTCCTCCGGTGCAAATTAATGCTGTGTGGAAAAACACACCGCTCTGCGGGCCGTCTGCCGAGGTTAAACAGGGTGGCGTGCGTGCATCCTTGCTGCCGTGCGTGCGTGCGTGCTGCTCCCAGGTGACTTGCACCACTGCGCCTGCGAGAGTGTAAATGTCCCGTCTTTACCCCCCCCCCCCCCGCTGCCACCAGGGTCCCCAGACACGCTTTAGCCCCCGCGGCGCTCGCATAACAAAGGTATCAGTTTTAGGAAACCCCGCCTCACAGCCCAATACGGTGCTCGCACCTCTTGACAGTTCCATTAGCAGTTTTCGGGGCAGCGCAGGTCGCAGACTTGGGAGGCCTGTTTGTAATTCTGACAGTTCAACATATTATTGTTGGATTAGACTGTAGCGTAAGTGTAAAACAACAGATGTCTGGCCGATATGGGACGACCACGGTGAGTTGGAGGACAGGTGGGCGACAGAGACGTGTGGCAACGCGACTGAATATTAAATAACAGCCCCCCTGCTAGGTTATTACACGGACACATTTCATCTCCGATTACCTTGGTATCTGTCAGTGGGAATGTACTGCAGGGGTGAAAATTAAGGTTTCGCCTCGTTGACAGTGACACACACCTCTGCGATGGAACATATTGTCGGAGCATATGTATTTGTTGTGAAGAGACTAGGCTTAAACGTTTTTTCGTTGGAAGGAAACTACTTAACATGTGGGTTGTGAAAGTGTTGCGGAGGCAGGAGGGCTTCGGAGCTCGACAAAAAACTCACATGAAATGTAAACACAAAATATCTCCTTTATTTATTTTTTTCCCTACCTAAAGACTACACAGAATCACTGATGTAGTTCTAAAGAGGCCTCTACATCTGCAGTATTTTACAGCTCCACATCTTCCTATATACAAGTTTACAGAGAAGCGTTGGAAACACAGTGTTGAGAACAATCCCAAACCTCGGGGGCAGTCAAGGGACTTAAAAAACGAAAATGAAATGAAAAAAAATAGTCTTTATGACGCAACATTTCTCAGTGCAACAGTCCACAATGCAATATCCTTCATTCGGAGTATGTGAACATACATACACATTTTTTTGTGTTTATTTTTTTAAGTAAAAAAAAAACCATGTCACCGCAATGATCCAACAGCAGAAATAAGAAAACAGCTTCACGTTTGTACAGCTAGAGACTCTCACTGACCCCCCCCCCCCCCCCCCCCCTTCTCCTCCCTATCCCCCCCTCCCCCCTCCCCCTAAACACATTCACATCCTCCACACCAGAAAGCAACGCAAGGTCGGCAAAAAAAGAAAAACCGACCAGCTGGGTCTCGTCATCGAGGGGTTCATATCCTTCAGGTGAGGGACATTTTCACCGCCATAACTTGTCAACCCCCATCCCTCCCACCGCCCGGGGAAGGGGGGGGGGGGTGGGGGGGATGGGGACATATGGGAGAGCAGGGGAACGTGGGCCAGCGGTAATTACGTCCTGGCGGATTACAATCGCGGCTGCAGGCGTGCATCGCTGACCTTTTCCTGCGCCTCACCTGCAGGTTTAAATGCGCTGGAACCCGGAGGCGGGTTCGAGATACGCTAACCTGCGGACGTAGAGCTCCTCGGACGCATGCACAGCGCCATGCGGGTCGCCCCCCCCCCCCCCCCCCGAAAGGCCCAAACGCAAGCCCCCCACCCCCCTGCTTAGCAACCGGGCGACGAGTCCGACCTATCAGGAGCGCCGCGTCAGGAGCAGCGTCATCATTCCTCTTTGTCTTTTTTTTTTTTTAAGTAAGCCGACATTCACAAACTCTTCAATCACAGGCTTTATAAGGTTTGAGATATTTATGAGGAATACTGAGGAAAAAAAGTACATTGCAAAACAGAAGGAAACACTGCGACTGTAGATGCCATGGAGGTCCGCAGTTGGGTGGAATCAGTGGCTGAGTGGAATTTAAGGAATAATCGGACCAAACTTAAAACCATCTGGTAGAATTTATTCCGTATATGGAATCACCCTCGAGTACAACATTCAACAATAAATGGAACGACAGTTCACTTGTTTTTTTTTGTTGTTTAAATTCACATTTGTTTATACTGTTATTTCATATAGTCATGTTATGAAACACAATTCAAAGTCATTTCAAAACCATTTCCCGTAAAATATCGCTCGTTTAATACGGACAATTGATTCCACAGTTTGCTCTGACAGTGCTGGCTCTGAACTATACGCTTAGTGTGGAGTTTTTTGGACCGCTGTCAAACAAGGATCAACCAAGAAAAACATTCTTTTTTTCTTCTTCTCTGAAGCAAATTCCAAAATAACTAAAAGCCTGAACAGAAAAACATGACCTATTCCTTTGCTGGCCTCGGTGCACAATGCCAGTTTCATAAAGCCTTTTGAGACATTTCCCAAATTTTAAAGAAGGCTTTCACATGCACAGTGTGCCCGACGGGCCTTCAAGGCTCGGGTAAGTAGCAAAGCCTTTCCTAATAAGAAAAAATAAAATAATAAAAATAAAAAACAAAATTCAATGAAACAAACTACAGGACATCAAGCAAATGAAGGTGCTTTGAAACATTTGCTAGGGTTTTTTCATTTTTTAATCAAGGGCTCACCAGCGATGATGCCGATACACACACACGTTTCTTCCATCGCGTTTGCGCAACCGGGGGCTACCGGGTTTTCAAGTATAAAACAAAGAAAGCGGGAGGGGATCTCCTTGGCGTGGTTGAGAAGGCAGAACAGAGCAAGCTGGGGGGGGGGGGGGGGGGCGGCACTCTGCAACTCTGGGGCCGAATGGAGCCAGAATCGCACAACAACAACACGATGGATTACCCACAATCCACCTGGGGGTTCCCACACCGAACCACCGGCGGGCTTGATGGAGCGGACATGGGGTACTTCGACTTTATCACCACGGACCAAAAGACAATTTCAGTGTGTCCGTTGGGGCCCAAGCACACACCCAGAAACCTCTTGAGCACACTTGGAATTGCCGATCCTTTCGGAACAGGGTGTTTCTGTGCATTGTCAGCGCCGCGACCCCCTCCAATGGACCGCGACCCGCTTTAGGTCCTGACCCATAGTTAAAGAGACACTGCAGTAAAGTCAGGAAATTAAGCCACAAACTAACACCGGTTCCTCCTCTGGCCAGAGGCCCAGAGCCACTGGGCGTCTCCCAGTGGGTGGGTGGGGGGGGGGGGGGGGGGGGGAGGGCTTATCTCTGGCTGTAACAAGGACTCCTCACCCCTCAACCCCCCTGCCCAGCGTTTTATAACCACGAATGGGACACAACCGTCCAAGGAAACCAAGTGGTGGTGGAGTAGGCAGCTGTCTTTGGCAACAAGTCTGGTGTGTGTGTGTGTGTTCGAGAGTGGATGTGTGTACGTACATGTGTGTGTTTTCACGTGTGTGTGTGTGTGTGTGTTTGTTTGTGTTAGTGTGCACGAAGCGTGCGTGCGCTAGTCCCTCACCAGCGGAGCCCTGTGTTCATGTCACCTGCGGCCCGCCTCGCTCTGTCTCATGAAGTGGACGTTGTTGACGCTGTCGGCCAGCTCGGGGTACTGGTCCACCGACACCACGTAGAAGCCGTCGTAGCCCAGCACGCGGCCCGAGCCCAGCAGCTGCTGCTTCTCGCCCTCCGTCCAGCTCCGCGAGCACTCCTCGCCGTCCCGCAGTCTCTGGCGCTCGCGGGCCCAGGCGCGCGCCACCGCCCGCTCCCGCGCCGCCTCCAGCACGCGCGCCTTCTCCTCGTCCACGCTGCTGCCGTAGCGCGTGTTGAGGCTGAGCGCGCCGTACTGCAGCCGGATGTCGGTGATGCGCCGCGTGCGCCCGCCCCACCCACCGCGTTGACCTGGGACACCGTGAGGTTCACGCCCGTCTCCAGCGTGCGCCGGCCCACCGTCATGCCCAGCAGGGCCAGGTCGGCCTCCACCGAGCCCTGCTTGACGAAGTAGTGCGTGTCCATGCCGCCCACGGTGAAGTGCAGGTCCTCCAGGTACGCGGCGTCGTTGAGGACGGCCGCCATGCGCCGCCCGTCCTCGTTGGCCAGGCTGATGATGTCGGTGCTCATGCGGCCGTCGCGAATGGCGAACTTCACCCCCTTGCCGAAGATGGAGCCGGAGGACGCAAACTGCTTCCGGGTCTCGGCCTGCGGGCAGCCCGCGCCCTTGGCCCGGTAGATCTGCCCGAAGCGCTCCAGCTTGACGAAGGACTTGAGCTGCCTTTGGACCTCACACTGCACCCCGAGGAAGGACTGGGCAACACAGGAGAACATAAGGACACCGTCAGTCCCCGCTGCCATGAAACAAGGCTTAGGAGAGTACAGCTTCAGTTAGCATATACTGATATTCACTACACAAATAAACAAAGGAAAATAAATATGACAGGAAATGTCAATTTCATGTTGATATTATTACCAAGCAGGTAGAGTCACTTGAAATCTCATTGTTCAGCCTTTAACAGACAAGACAATGCAACAGCAAAAAAAATCTAATCTCGGTCAAAATAAAACGGTATTGATATTTTATGTCAATAACAACCCCCTAGCTCTACAGTCCCTCCAGCAGCCAGAGGGACGAGACCCCCCCCCCCCCCTCCCCCAAGGGCTTCCATGGCTCCCAAACTAAAGAAAAACACAACAAGTGTAGCTGGAGACTCGTGCTCCTTCATTAGCACATCAAACATCTCCGCCACTTCCGCTGACGCCAGAGGACGAGACGGCTTTTCGTGCCGCTGTGTTCCGCTGAAACGCTGTGATTAATAGTGTTGGTTTTATGGGCTGCTTTCTCTGCGAATGCTAATGTTAGATCTAGCTATTGTTTCCCCCCCCCCCCCCCCGCCGCCCCTTTCCCTTCACGACACCATGATGCTAAAAGTTTGTTAACAAACAACAGAGAAACCCGCAAGCCTCGAACACGGGGGGGGGGGGGGGGGGGGGGGACAAACATAATTAAAATCTAATTCTGAGGAAATATCGTGACACGAATTTCTGGAGGACATTCTTTACGTCCCTGTTTGTTCATTTTCTTATCAATCTTGAAATAATCCAAATTAAAAAAAAACGTTGAACCTACAGCGAGGGAACAGGGAGAACAGCCTGAGCCTTGTTCATCAGGTCAAATTAAAATCGAATTTAGGTGCAGCTCTGACAGGCCGTCCAAAATGGTGGACCCTGGTTACACAACGGTTGGTTGGCAGCCAAGCCTGGCATCTTTGAAGTTGTGAACACACCACGCATCGCCCCAAAAGGGGGGGGGGGTGTGTGTGTGTGTGTGCGCGGGGGGGGGGGGGGGGTTGGGGGTGTGTGTCAACGCGTGTTCGTCTCTCTGATCAGTGGTGACATGCGTGGTATTTTAAAAACAGGGTGACATGCCACTCTCCTGACAGCCCGCACTGCAGCAAACATGCAACCTGGAGTCAGTGGGTGGGGACACCACACACCACCCACAACACCACCCCCTCACCAGCACTACCACCACCATCAGTACCACAACTACAACCAGTACCTCCACAACCACCACCCTAACCCCATAACCAATACTAACATCAGCACCAGTACCACCACACCAGCTGCTCCACCACCCCTACCTCCACAACCACCCATACCACCGACATAACTACACAGCCCACAACTACCACCACCACCACAATCACTACACCACCTCCACCCTTACTGTGCCACCATCAGCACCACCCCATCAACCATCATCACATCCACCCCCACTACCAATACTATCAAACCCCCCTCATGACCCCCCCACCCCCCCCCCCTCCCACTGCCAGTAGATCAACATACACCCCCGCCTCCTCCCTAGAGACACGCTAGCCCCGTCTCCTAATGTCTACTGACAAGAGGCACTCCTTCTCCAGAGGAGGGGAGTGAGGGGGGTGAGAGAGGAGGGGGGGGAGGAGGAGAGGAGGGGGGTGAGGGAGGAGGGGGTGGAGGAGGAGAGGAGGGGGGTGAGGGAGGAGGGGGTGGAGGAGGAGAGGAGGGGGGTGAGAGAGGAGGGGGTGGAGGAGGAGAGGAGGGAGCCGATCTAATCCCCCCCACCGTGTACACCGTCACCCATCCACCACCGCCACTGCACGCATCACCACCAACTACTATCCCCAATACCACCTCCACCTCCATCACCACCTCCACCTCCATCACCACCACCACCACCTCCATCACCACCACCACCATCACTACCCCCCACAATCACCCACCCACACCCATCATGGTGGATGTGGGTGGAGTGGGTCGTATAACTGCTAAACTACTCCCCCCCCCCCCCCCCCACAAGACGCTCTGTGTATGTGTGTGTTCCTGTTTGTGTGTGTGTGTGTGTGTGTGTGTGTGTGTGTGTGTGTGTGTGTGTGTGTGTGTGTGTGAGAAAACGGGTGTGTAATGTGTGAGTGCTTGTGCGCGTAAGCTGAGGAGGGGAGGCAGGCAGGGGTGTCAGATGTGTGTCCGATCCAGGCAGGGGGTAGCCTACCCTGGGGGTAACTTTGCACCATGTCAGGCTGTGTTTGTTTACCGCGCCTGGACAATGACCCAGTCATCTGGGCCCCAGGCTGGTGTAAATGGGGCGGAGGGGGGGGGGGGGGGGGGCGGTGGTTGCAGCAGTGACCTTAGCTTTCTAGTTGAGGTGCCCTCATCCTGGGATGCTGCCAAAGACCCGCACCCCTCACCCCAACACCACCACCAACATCACCCTCACAACCACCCCCCCCCCCCTACCCTTACCCCCACCACATCGGAGCACTGCGGGCTGTGATCCGTCCACAACATCAGAACCAACCAGGGGGGTTGGTGGAGCCATACCCACAGGGAGCGATTTCCTCCCCCTGGACCCTGACAGCAGTGCCCTATCCATGGGCTGACACAGCGCCACTGCTCCCCGGGAACCGGGCTCTGGATGAAAGCAGTCACGGAGGAGAACGAGCACTGTGGAAGTGGAAGATGCAGCATGGCTGTCTATATTTATGCTTCAAAGGGCGCTGCATTTAATTGGGTTGCTTGCAGCCGGGGAGCACTGCCATCGACAGAATACCCCGGCATGGTATTCACGTGTTGTTGGCCTTATCTCACTTCTTATGATTATCATTGCGCACTGTGTGCGAAACCATCTCATTTTTTTCCTCCCTTTCCCTGCTGTGTAGTCTCCGGAGATCGAACCAAGTAAAGCTTTGTAAGAATACACTTAACAAAGCATCACCAGACTCTAAATCTAGGCTAGTAATGCTATTTAAAGTCACTTTCTTCTTAAATAATGTTACGTTAGTTATGTCCTTTCATAAATACTATGCTTGAGTGTTTACTTGAAGGGCTTTGTGGGCGTAAATAGAAACACACGTTTGCGTTGTTCCAGTCTCATTACTCAGCCAGGCGCCACTTCCTACTTCTTCTCGGGGACGAACATAAAACCGTCTAATGGAAGCTCAGAATAGCATCCGAATGAACTCATCGTGTCCGTTCCTCTTTCAAAAACCCCTCCACCGAAAACAAGATTGAGAAGAAGAAGAACTACACAGGAAGACGGAGAGTCCAGGGTTCACAAAGAAAACGTCCATCCCCCCAGAGCACGGCGTCTTGACTTACTAATGAGCAAACCCTCGGCCGCGCTCCGAGGCAGCGGCGGCGGAGCCAGAGAACCACGCAGCGAAAGATGACTTATTTTCTAATGCCTTTTTTTTCTAGGCCACGGATAACTACTGGCTTTGACTCTCTATGGGGGCGGTAGACTTTGTAAACTGCGGGGTTGTGGCCAGGTGCATTAAAAGCCGATCTTTGAACACCATTAAAGAGAAAAACTATGTCGATTCAGAATTGGGATGCACCCGCCGGCTCCTGACTTCTCAAGAGAGCGTTTTCTCCACTCCCGTATTCCATCGCATCCACGTGCTCCCACGTTTGAAACAGAATATCTATGAATAGAATAACATAATCTGGCACTGTACGGGGTCTTTATAGTGCTAACACATGCCACGTTCAGGGGCGTCCCACAGAGGGAGGAGGGTGGAGGGGTGGGGAGGGCAGGGCTTTTGCGACTGTACGGGTTGGTCTCTCGCAACGGATATCAAACAACCCTCCTGGAGCAGACACCATCTCTGAGAGATGGAGGAGGAAGGGGAGAACCAGAGTGGGCTCCATACCAACACCTACTGTATCCTAGTGTCACAAGCTCAAACTCCGGACCAGATCAAACTGTGCGTTTCACTTTCCTCACTACATATTAGTTTCGAGTCGACCAATCATGTTGGTAGAGATGGGATCTTTAAGAGCGTGATTGGCTATTTGACAGCCAACACAAATTCGGGCAGGCACTAGTAAACTGTAAGACAGTGTCCGTACAGTGTTTACAAATCAACATCATGCAGACTGGCCACTGTAGAAGTACAGGTATTAAATCCCCTTCTGAAAGTTTAATCTATTCGTGCAAACACATTTCTCTTCATTAGAATATCTCCCTAATAAAAGGAACAGCAAACAAGGAGCTATACTTTGGTCCCATGCCATTTTTTCGGTTTTTCGGGCCAGGTTATGTGCCGTCTCCCCCCCCCCCCCCCCAAGGAGATCTGCTGGTACATAGTAGGACTGCTGGATCCCAGATGCACTGTACCCTGCTCTGTGTACGGTACCCCCCGTTGCTGCACTGTCAAGGCACTGGGGGTGCATTATGGTTCATCCCCCTGTAGAACGGACTGTGGCAGACTGCCATAGTCCACCTCCAGGATCCATCTGGTTGAACTTGCCTCTGTGAGTCTTTGGTGTTAGGCGGTAAGTGTATTTAATAGCCAGTGAACACTTACACGCATGTCAAGGTTTTCCGTACCGTTTCAAATGTTGATTCCTATATTGTTTGTCAGCGACGATAATGACGCATTGTAAACAACCGCAGGGCGGGGATGTGTGGGGTTGACTCATACCACCTAGTTGGTCCTAATTTGGGAAGGTTTTTTAATGCACACGTTACATAACTCCTCCTTGCGTGGAATATTAATACCTTGAATCGAATACAATCCATCTTTAACGGCTTCCTCCGTCGAATAGAAAGTGACACTCAGTTTTCAACCTCTATAGTTTCCTTTTCGGCATCTTCATCTGCCTCTCCGTTCAGGCGTTTGGGTTCAGGAATCTAGCCTTCCACTGAGAGTGGTTTCACTCATTACCTTCGAAAGCTTTTAGGGCTTTCCAAAAGGGGGACGAGTCCTGCTCTTACTGCCCATGAAAAGCCTATCATGTTGAGGCGAGGGACCGGGGTGATGTTCACCCGTCTGTTCAGCCCGTTCAGCCCGTCACTTGGCCTGGCCGATGGCTGCCGTTCAGAAGAAGCCGTCACCCGACCCGGGGGCCGTGGCGGCGGCAGCCTGTTCAATAATTCAGGGTGAGTTGGGAGGCGACTAAAAAGGGCTGATAAAGGCGGGAACCAGAGCATGTCTGAGGGTGTAGCTGGGAGCTGAAATCGATGGCAAGTGGTGGGGGGGGGGAATGGAGAGTGAATTTCCCTAATGGCAGAACAATTACAAGAGCTGTTTAGCCTGACCCCCTTTCCCCAAAGAGGAGGACAGAGTGCAAAGACCCGGATCACTGGGCCGCGGTTTGGCCCTGATCACTACCCCTCCCCACCAGTGTGTACACTGAGAACCCGACTCCCAGAGAGCGTGTCTGTGAGCTAACGATTTTTTTGGGAAAGGCAGAAGGCGATCTGGCGGACCGGTGTGAACTATCTTTGGCGAGGTCTGAGGTGTGGAGAACACAGGTGGCGTGGCGGTCTGGCTCACCTTGGTGCTGTCCCACTCCTGCATCTTGAGTTGGGTGCTGCGCAGCTCGTAGGAGGGCTCCATGGTGTCAGTGTTGGGCTTCTGGTAGCCCGGGATCACGTTGTACAGCTGGAAGCCAAAGGTCACCAGCCAGCTGTTCACATCTGTGGAGGGGAGAGGAGGAGGGAGGACGTCGTGCTATGTTAGACGCATATAGGTTGAGCAGCAGGGGGGCCGACTTGTTGGTAACAAACTGACTAGGGTAGCAGGCTTGAGGGAATAAGCAGTGGACTGGTCCCTTGGAACGGTGGTACTCAAAGTGTGGGTTGAGAGCCGACTGGGGGTCCACAAGAGGGCACTAAAGGAGCAACCATGCATGAACTGCTTGGTTGCTCTGAAGACAACTAATAAAACGGTAAAAACAAATGTAATTTTGTCATGTACATAAGCAAAGATTGTATTTACCATAAATAAATAGTATGCTTGATTACATACAGGCCTTATGTAAGCATACACAATTTAAATGTATGCTAATTTTGTCTCTTTTTTTGTCTCTCGAACATGCTATGATAGCCTATGCTTTGCTGTCGAGCGAGCTAGCAGGCATTTAGGCACATGGCTGGGGCTGGTGGGTGGCTCGTTAGAAAAAAAAACCGTCTGCATTGGGAACCCCGGGTCAGACGTTCAGCCGAGTGGAGACACAGTCGCTCCCCAGAGGAAACGGCCGCAAGACGCTAACAACAGCAGCTTGGTGGAGTGTCCCCTTGAAGCCCTCTTCAGCCCTGCTCCACACACTCGACCTGGCCACGCTTTGATTACCTCTCCGGTTGGTGGCGATTCATAACAAACAACAGCTACAGGTGGTCCACTAATGACAGATGGCAGCTGGGTCCACAGTGGAGCGCTACACCCTTCAGGCCCGTTCTAAAGCAGCTTTACGTCCGGGGGGTCCAGATGTAGCAGGGGTTATCCTGGGGTGTATGGGGGATCAATGATTATCACATGTGGAAAAATATTGAATTAAAGTGGGATTGCACAGGCCTGCGAGTAATTAGCTTGACCTATGGCCCGCTTTCTGTGATATGTTCTCCCTTGTATCGGCGCTACTACTACTAATTAATTACTAACCATTATCCCTCTTGTGTGTATAAAAAGGGGGAAAGGGGCTTGAGGGAAGAATCGGGAGTGCCAGCCTGTTGAATCCGACCAATGGCGGCGCAGCACTCACAATATATTTGTAAAAGACATCAAAATGATGGCTGTGACCCCCGGGGGAGGGGGGCTGGCGTGGCACTGGCACCTTGTGTCACCTGACAAAGCTTTTTTAAATACAAATTTGAGGACAATGAAAGGAACCGGAGCAATTTAGTGAAAGGAATGGAAATGTCAGCGGCATCAATCACAATCGAGGCAGACCCTCTCCGCTGTATCTAACGGTCTGTTTAGCATTCAAATGCCAGCGAGGGCCCTAATGGGGGAGTAGAGCCAAACGACACTCAGCTGGGCTGCCAGGGAGCAGGAAACAGCTCTGCTTAAACACAGAGCTGCCGAGAGCTATTGCTCACCTGAAACAACAAAAAAATATATGACGCGCTTTCTTTTCGTTGTCAAGTCGGGACGAATGAGTGAAGGTTGGCAGATCTCGGCTGTGTGCTTTTATATTGGTTGTCAGACGGGTGTAGAGTGTCGAGAATTAACGGCATAATGTATGTGAATTGGATCTCATTAAATGTACGTGCAGTTTTGGTTAAGTGGCTAAAACCAGGACTGTGCAAAACATTGTAAATATTCGAATAGCGCTCTTAACCTTTATAAAATATATGTGAAATTAAAAGGTTTTTGTAATAAGCAGTGACCTGCATCTCAATTCAATGTGTCATACAGTGAATTGAGATGCAGGTCATTAAGGGAAAGCAGGAAAAAGGCTTAAGGACGCCTCCAAATAAACTCCCATCGTCTCGGAGTTGACCCCCCTAGACAGTACACTATCCTCCCTGCAAATAATACCGTATTATTAAGTGTTTTTCTCCTATCATTGTCAGGGTAACAAAAGCCTCATAATGAATATGTATTAATCAGGTTGGTCTCATTGAGAATCGCTTTTACAAGAGAAAAATACAAATGGAATTAACACACCGTCGGTCTGAATTATGCATGTGAAGATCCCCATCCTTTTAGGTTAGAACCGTGTTATTTATATATAATTGTTTTGGTTGTGTCCACTTTGAACAGGGCTCATCCTTCGACGTGCGGACTTGCTCTCAGCAGTGGAGGCCAGAGCTGCCTCCCCTGGCCAGCTCTTCATTGTGCACTCTGCTGGGCAGCTTCCTCTGCCTTTTACCCCCAGCGTACCACAAAGCAACCCAGGGATGATGTGCTCTTTCTGGGAACAGTTCCGACCGCGCGGCCACAGAGGGGTCTTTGCTCCACACCATTGTTTCCTTTGGAGAGCCATAAATGATACGCGGCGCTCACGCAAGCACACGCACACACACACACACACACACACACGCACACACACATCCACACAAAGACACAACACACACGCACACACAGACACACACACACACAGACACATGCACGCAGACACAAACAAACACTCCTTTAAACACACACATGTTAACACAAACACACACAGAGACATACACTCATACAGACACACCCGAACACTCACCCACACACATACATGTGAGGCACGTACAATACATTTTTAAAAAGTCACACAGTCTTTTGCTCTCTTACATACACATGCCCGCACACAAGCTCCAACGCGCACATCCAAACACACACGAGCGCATAGACTCAAATTCACAACCACAGTGGTTCTCTGAGCGGGGGGAAACAAAGTCCCAGCGAGATAGCTCTTGTAACATTTTCCACCTTTTTCAATTTACCGTTGGCAGGAAATACCATCGCACACGCCCCTGTTGTCTTTCGGCAACGGTGTGCCGAAAATCGACAACACAACCTAAACAAACAAAGCGACAAAACACCCAAGTGATTATTCCAGCAGCCGCCTCATGACTTAGTAAACGAGGATATCTGTCAGTGTAGCTTCTGCCGCCTTTGTTCTGTTCCCACACCATCTGTCACCCTCCTGTGTTCCCCCGGAAATCAGTGAGACTCAGTCGTCGACACCGGGGGGAGGTCACCCTTGTAAATAACCGTTTTGGGGGCTAAATATCCCGCGCTCGTTCTGAATCCGCCTGTCATAACTTCAGGTGGTGAGCACGAGTGGTAAACCTTCTCCCTCTAAGTGGAGGACGCCTCCTCTGACCTAGCAGTCGTAGAGAAACGAGCAGCTGATGGTCTCTGAGTGCGGCAGGGGCGTTGTGACCTACCAGTCACAGAGCTCAAAGCGACCTTCTAAGAGCAAGTGGAAGAGGAAAGTTCAGACCCGTCTGTCACGGAGCAACAGGCAGACTGTCTTCTCTCAGCGGAGGATAGACGTTTAGACTTACAGACGGCCTAAGAGTATGGACCCACTGTTCTATATAACTGAAGTATGGATCATCGACTAGCCTCTTCATCTAAGAATGGTATGGCCGATTACAATTTTGGGGATTTTGTTTACGCTTTTATCCAACAACTGAGTCAACAGCCAAACTCGTTTGGAGCAGTCAGTTAGGTGTCTTGCTAAGGGACAACACGTATCTAGGAGGAGCCGGGGATTGAACTAGCGACCTTCTGGTTGCCAGCTGACCCGCTCTACCCCCCTGAGCTACTGCCACCCCCCCTTGTAGGTAGTTGTATACTCATGGCCAATCTCACCTTACTAACAGGGGGTATGGACCATCTGTCCTATCTAAGGGGAGCATGGACCATCTTACCTATTTAAAATGACTATGGATCATCTTCTCTATCTAACAGGAGTATGAACCACCTGCTCTATCTAACAGGAGTATGGACCGTCTGACCTTTCCAACAGGAGTATGGACCATCTGACCTTCCTAAAGAGGAGAATGGACCATCTGCTCTATCCAAGAGGGGTACGGCCCATCCTCTCTCTCCGAGTACAGAATGAACAATCAGACCCACCTGTCATGTAGCACTTGGTCTCCTCGTTGTTGCTCAGCGGGTTGTTGTTCTTGAACATGTAGAGGTTGAAGGGCACGATGTGGTCGCTGTTAAGCCGCGCCCAAACCTCGTGGTCGGGCGTGGTCCACCGGCCCGCCATCACGTCGTAGTCCCGCCGGCCCATGTGCACCAGCCGGCTGAGTGGCTCGTACAGCCCGCCCTGGTAGCCCACGATCACCTGGAAGCTGGGGTTGGTGTCCAGGTAGACCTCGCCGAACGCCGTGTACAGGATCTGCTTGATCATGAGGCCGGCGCCGCTGAACACGGCCAGCGGCGTGCCGATGTTGTCGCACGCCACGTAGAACTCGTCGCCGCTGTTGAGCTCCATGGCGAACAGGTGGCCCTGCAGGTCGTAGTACAGCGAGGTGATGTCCGAGCTGGTGTGGTTGTACATGTGGGTGACCCGCGTGGGGCTGGACAGGTCGGCGTAGAAGAACTGCAGGTGGTGGCCCGCGCTGCTTGCGGCTGGACACGCGGCGGCCCAGCCCGTCGTAGCGGTAGCGGATGCTCCAGCCGCTCACTCCGGTTGTACACCTTGGTGGCAGTCCGGCCGAGCTGTACTCAAAGTAGTCCGTTGCCCGCGCTGCTTGAGGAAGCCGGCCGCGTCCACGGGCGTACAGCACGTCGCCCAGCCGCGTGATGCGGTCGCGCGGGTCGTAGCGCAGGCGGCGTGAGGCGCCCCGTGTTGCCGGGGCTCAGCAGGTGCAGGTTGCCGTTGAGGTCGTAGCTGTAGCGCCACAGGGGCTGTTCGTTGATGGACACACCGCCTGCAGCTGCCCGTCGGTCGCTTCGTACTCGTAGGTGTAGCGCGTGGTGTGGCGTAGGGCCCCCACCTTCAGCTCTTCCACCACCACGCGGCCCAATGTGTTTCGTAGTTCACCATCATCCAGTACATGGAGCGAGCGGGAAGATCCCGTACTGGCACCTCCTTGACGCGGCCGTAGGCCGTCAAAAGTGCTTGGTGTGCGTTCATCACACCGCCGTGGGATGATCTGGTTGATGTCGTAGTAGATGACGCCGACTTTCCGAACTAGCTCCGTCTTGCCCGACACATCGTCGTAGCGGGTACAGGTCGATGGGCATGGGCGTCTCGTTGATGACCGCCTGCATTCTGGTCACCCGGAAGCTGTTGTCGTAGACTAGTCCGAAGGCGGGCGTCACACCATGCCCTCCTCTCTGAAGCGGAAGATCTGCCGGTCGATGAGCGGGGCCGATGCTTCCGGTAGCAGGATGGTGCAGGTGAAGCCCTCGCTCTGCAGGTTCACCGTCTTCAATGCCCGACAGACCTCGTCGTAGGAGAAAGGCGATCGGGTGGTGTCGTACAGGATCTCCAGCAGCTTGTCCAGCTTGCCGGTACTTTGTAGACCCGCGGCGGCCGGTGCCCAGGTAGGTGGTCTGGAGGAGGGCTTGGCCCGTCCTCGCTGTAGTCCTGCAGCACCGAGGCGTTGCCCTCGGTGGAGAGCCGGTAGGTGTTGCGGTAGTAGCCGATGGAGCGGGTCGTCTCCAGGGTCTGGCGCGCCACGTTGGGCATGGTCACCGACGAGAGCCGGTCGTTCTTGTCGAACTCGAAGATGTACTGCCTCTGGCTGTAGAGCAGCAGCACCATGGACTGCAGAGATAGAGAGAGAGAATGCCGTTACGACTGCTCGGACCGTCTTCTGGACGCAGCGACTGCTATTTGGCAGTACAGCGGGGTTCACGCATTTCATCCGAGAACATTGTACTTCTTGGAAAGTCTTTCATGCTAATTTATTTCATTTGTTTTTTTATGGATTTATTTGTTCACATACCAGATTGCCTCTCAATAAAGAAACAAGTCGCAAGTGAAATAATAACCAATTGTGCGTATCTTAAACACAGCAATTACATAGCGAAACAATTTCACCAATGAAATGTATAAACAACGTTCAACATAACACTAAGTAGCTCTTAATGAGTTCAGCTTGTTACCTACGTAGCTCGTACTCAAGGAAATAAGGCACAATAAACTTCGCAAGATTATTATTCCAATGCACTTTCATGGCAGACCACAGAAAAACTAATTTATTATCAAAAGCATTACTATTTATTTGATTATGATTATAAACTGTTTATAATTGTTAATTTATTATTTATGTTTTAATTATTATAATTATTATTATTATTATGATATGTATTTTTAATATAAATAATATTGTTCTGGTTATATATTGATCATTGCTATTATTATGATTATAATTTTTATTATTAGTATATTATTCAAGTTTTAGTAGTAGCAGCAGCAGTTATAATATTGTTTGTATTATTATTCAAAGGGTTAACGTATTAACACTCCAAATTCATTTCCATATTAAAACTAAGCTGTTGATCCTCCCATGACACATCATTTCCTGAAGGGACAGCTCCTTATTTCCTGTCTGTCGGATCCTTTGAACCAAGCAGCATGAGGGACACGAACACAACACGGTAAAATGGCTGCCACAGTCAGTGCACTTGCATGCCACAAAAAACGCCATTAAATTATTTCTATGGCTGTCACAACGGGCTGCCAGCATCTTAGTGCATGGCTTAAAAGAGGGGCTGACTGCTAACTATTAACAGGGTTACAGCTGTTAAGACACAGCATTGAAGCCTTTTACATTGGCTGCAACGGTCTCGCCTTTAATTAGCAAGCCTCAACTGACATTTCTTTTGGTTCATGTCATTTTGGCTATTTTAGGCTCTCCCACCATGTTGAGACAGTGGGATCAATCCCAGCCTTTTTATACAACATCTTATGGCAAACACATCTTAACGTTACGACGCCTCTATCCAGTGGAGACCGCAGTCTGAAATAATATAATAATCATAACCTTTGTTTGTTTAGCCCTTTTCAAAGGACTTTTACATCAGATAAGCCGGTAGACAGTTAAGAACATGATGGGAGAGATAAAGAAAACAGTGAGCTTTATGCACTTGATAAAATAACAAATATAAACAGTGTATAGGTACAAATAATGTTGATTGATGAGTTTAAGATAAGCAGGAGAAAATATAACCAAGATTAAATTAAATCAGATAAAACAAAAAACAAACATGATTGGCTCGGTGAAGGCTAATTATAAGCTTAAAAAGTAAAATGTTGTATTTTTTAGAGACTTCTAAATGTCCTCGGTCAAGATTCCGCAGGGAGCCTCCACAAAAAGAAAACTTTTTGGATTGTTAAACATTCTATATGGCCTTCAACTGCTGCTCTACAGGTGCAATACATCTCTAAAGAATCAAAGACCTTGTCCTTAACTTCTCAAGGTTGATGTAGCTCAAAGAATTCCTGTCTGGGATCAATAAAGAACCATCTTAAATTCTCTTATGACACCTTGTACAGATTGGAGCAGCTCAAAGACTTCCTGTCCGGGATGGATAAAGAACTATCTTATCCTACCTTCTCTAGGTAGGTGTAGCTCCATGATTTGCCGTCGGCAAAGATCTGGGAGGTGATGCGTCCGTTGGGGTCGTACTCCATGCGCACCGACATGGTGCCTCTCTGGATCCCAGCCACGTGCCCCCCCGGGGAGTAGGTGACGTTGACGCCGTTGAGCCGGCTGCTGGGGGCCCAGAGGGTGGCCGGCCCGCCTGGTCGTACTGGATCCTCAGGGTGAACTTCCGGTGGTCGTCGTACACCTTCTCCGTTCGCGTGATCCGGTCGAAGTCCAGCGACAGCAGGTTCCTATTGTGGACCTGGAGGTGGTACGAGGGATAGAGGGAGGGAGGCAGAGAGGGGGGGGGGGGGGGGGGGGCGAGAGAGAGCGAGAGTGTGTAAGAGAGGGGGGGGGGGCGAAGAGAGAGTGGGGGACGAGAGAGGGGGGGCGAGAGAGAGAGAGGGGGGGGCGAGA
>NC_079427.1:5210209-5295386 GCF_026213295.1 Gadus chalcogrammus | reverse complement strand
GAACAAGTCCTCCATCACCTGTTGAAACAAATAGCAAACAACACCACCCAACCCGATGGAGTAAGGAAGACCCCGTATCATGGAATACACTTAATCAGTCGACACCGCGTAGAGGGTGCCTCTACACTAATATCAGGGATGGCATTGAATAACACGGGTTAGAATAGTATTGATATACCTCCCAAAATTAACCTGACAAATTACCAATATCACATGTGATAGATCATTCCATAAACTAAGACAACAACAAAAATATTGTGTAGCATTGCATAGCTAAAATGCTACCCAAATGCAACTTCCACATAGCTTTATGGTTACCAAACTGAAATCTTTGGCAAGGGGAGGAACATCACCCTGACCCCAGGGCTTTTGTGTTAGAGGAGGAGAGGCCCACCTTGGTGAGGTCTTCCAGGGACTGTGTGAAGGCCAGCTCGGCCTCCACCATGTAGAACTCAGCTAGGTGGCGCCGGCTCTGGGAGTTCTCGGCTCGGAAGGTCGGCCCGAACGTGTAGACACGGGAGAATGCCCTGGGAGAGGAGAGGAGAGGAGAGGAGAGGAGAGGAGAGGGAGGAGAGGAGAGAGAGAGAGAGAGAGAGAGAAGAAGAAGAGAGAGGAGAAGAGAAAGAAAGAAAAAGAGAGAGAGAGAGAGAAAGGTGGTTTGACTTTGTAACTCTCCAGATCTTCTGGTTCTGTATCTAAAATACAGATGCTGATAATATTACAGTAAATCCTACCCACAGACACATGCAATGAGTTGGCAGAGAAAATAAACAGTGAAAAAGGCGCCTAAACATTGTTTGTGAGGCTGAGATTCTAGGTCTCTATAACGCATACGGAGCAGTTCTCTTGAGTACAGGTGGGTGGATGGCTGGGTAGGGGATGGTTGGATGGACGGACAAACTGACAAACGGATGGATGGATATTCCTACCCTGACATGACCTCTAGATGCAGTTGACCAGATACGGTCAGGAAGGCAGGAACTGAGAAGAAGTTCTTGTCTGGTTCAGTTGTCTGGCCTGAGGGCTGTGGTAAACACAAACCATTCATACAAACATGAAAAGTCAAATACATCAGCTTGTTCTAATAAGATTGCTAAAACACACACACACACACACACACACACACACACACACACACACACACACACACACACACACACACACACACACACACACACACACACACACACACACACACACACACACAATTGAAGACTACCGAACCAGCACATTCAACTGTAGTTTTAGATGTTCCACATAAATAATTGTTTTTAATAGACAATTGGTCTCTGATTTTCAAATTTGAATGCCACTTGCCTCCACCTGGAAGAGTTCTCCTGCTCCTTCACAGTCATTGGAGGTGATCACCGGAGTGTGAATCTGGATAAAGCCTCTTTCCTGGATAGGAACCACAAGAAGGGATACATTTGGTGTTACTAACTGAGATGCTCCTCATCTAACTGACTGGAAATGATGAAGACTTTGATCACTATTTAGTGTGCCAGCTAAACAGACAGAGGACATTACTATTATACAAATTTCAACAACTAAGCTTTGGTTGTTTGTAATATCATTACATGCCCGCCAATTTTTGGCCTCTATTGCACCCCTAACCGTCCCTGGAACGAGGGATCCATCTTCTTCGGGTCATCTCAAGGTTTCCTCCCTCTAGATTTTGTATTTTTTCCTCTTGCCCTTTAGAGGGCTTGTAGGGTTAGCGCGTGTCCTAATATGTGGGCCGGTGAGGCCCATGGACACTGTAAAGGTAATTAAGGGGAGCCAAGGACTGGAATCGACTTGACGGAGTTCCTCACCGTGAAGTGGGAGTGGATGGCCGCCGAGGCTGCGCTTCTTATTCTCATCATGGAGCTGAAGACGTTGGTCCTGCATCTCATGTGAGGATATTGGCGGACATAGTCAAGGCCATGTCTCTCTTTGATTTTAAACGGAAATTCCTAAAAAAAAATAACAAAAACAAAAGAGTGAAAACTTTAGGGTCCAATGGCGATAGCACAACAAAACATTTCCAGACCGTGTTAGTGTGCCTTCCAACTATGTTTGCCTTATGGGAACTAAACACAGATTCTTTGAACTACATTCTATTTACCAGAGTGTCACATCCTCCAACTACATTGATTCGGTCGGCCAGCAACTCCACTGGCTGCTTCCTGCTTGGGCTTTGCTTCAGACAACCGGTGACTTCAACAGCACTCCCAAACGTAAGCAGGCTAGAAATTAAAACAACAGAATTACCAGAGGACGATACCGTGAAGACACACATACACACAAACACATATAGATTAAACACACTCACGCATCATTGAGCTCAGAGCTGGCGACTATCTGCAGTGGCTGCAGACAGCTTCCATCGTTCACATGCACAAACAAGTTGTCCTTTTGAGACCTGACGGACCGAACCCAACCCTTGGAATTGAACAAAGCAACAGAGCCATTAAAAATATGGGTTGTCTCTCAGATACAATATAACAGTTAACATAACAGTGTATAACACATTATACAGTATTACATCTTCTTTCATATCTATTTACTTGTTATCAATATTTATATTGTAGTGTTTTCAAAATGTTCTGAATTCTTATGACGCAATATAATTCTCTCTATATTAGATGGGATAATGTTTTGCATTGCATGAAGCCCTATAGAAGCCTCAGTAGTACGTATCCAATGCAATGCAGAGTAATGTCAGTTCTATACAGAGTTACAACACGAACAGATTTTCTCTCACATCAATTGGAAATGCATACATAGGATGATAACCATAAGCATCAAATGTTCACATAAAACGCTGTACCTCTACTGTGATGTTGGATCCCACATCTGACCCTTCAAGTGCCTCTGATACTCTGAGCTTCTTTGATGACTTCTTGCAGTAATGCCGAATACTACATAAAACTGTCCTCCGAGATAAGGACACATTCAACACAACATCTACTGCTTTAATAGCGGCGTTAAACATCGAGTCTGCTAAGATTGATAGGTTGGAGGATTTTCCAATTGTGCGACAATGCTTCTTATTAAAAGTTATTTTGTTTCATTGAGCATTACCGTTGACTTTCACGTTGTGTCCTGCATGACAGGCACTTCCTGTTAGGGCTCGTTGCTGCGTTCAAGTCAAGTGGAACTGAAAGCGAGTTAAACACACGCAAACGGTAACAATCAACAACAATTGTTACAGAGTGATTAACATCAGTCTGTAAATACAAGGCTTTTCACCGTAGATTTAATCGTTTTGGAAGCAGTGTCAATGATCCAAACGGCGTTAAACTTCAATATATTTGTATTGCACATCGGTGGGAACGAACGCAGCTTATCCTCATTGGCGCGCCTCAGTCACATGCTCAGTCACAGGGGTTCGGTGCCCAACCAATGACCTGTTTTTATTTCCTACAAAAAAGGCTTGATGGCCCAGGGAACTGTAGTTCTCTTAGTTGGAACATATTCATTCCAGACATTCCCACGAAACAAATACTGTCGCTGCATAGAGTAGCCTATTGCAAATCATTATGTTTACTTATTTGTCTTGAAGAGGTATTTTCGATTCATATAAATGATAACCTTTTACAAGCTGGAATGTTAATGTCCACTTAATGTTCAATTAAACATTATTAGAATAGAGAATAGAGATGCAATACGAATGAGTTGCTCATGGTTTTTATATTGGCTTGAATAATAAATACATTTACAAAAAAAAATGTTGATTTATCATATTGTATCCATTTGCCTAATATTATATTTTCTTGTTTCTTTGAAGTCCTCTCCAATCCTCCGGATGTTTGTGCAGACTCATCTAATGAAGTTTTATCCGGCCTAAAATAAAATATAATGTAAGCAGATTTTACGGACATTGCCATAGTTAGCAACATGGAAAAACAAATCCAGGCATGAAGCCGTGATTCCTCAAACACAACGAGGCAGCGAGGTACACAGACAACAATAACAGGCCCTTGTAAACTGCCTTGCATCTTGCGTGAGTTATTTTGCTTATTTAGCTGGCAGCAGTCTAGTGGTGCATAACGCCCGGTAATCCAATAGCAGCGTCTCCCGGTGTCTTTCTAATACGCTCCTAGGAGAGGAAACAGCCTATATCAGATCACATCAACAATACAATAAAATGCCACCGAAAATTACCCACTTGGCCTTGGCTGTCAGACCGAGAGGAGGGGGTTAAGAAAGATGAGAGAGGGAGGAGGAGGGAGGGAGGGAGGGAGGGAGGGAGGGAGGGAATGAGGGAGGAGGGAATGAGGGAGGAAGGGTGAAGTGATGGGAGGATGGAGGGAGAAAGAGGAAGGAGAGAGAGGGAGAGGATTAAGGAGGGAGAGAGGGAGAAGAGAGTGGGAGGGGGGAGGAGAGGGAAGGGATGGGATCGAGGGAAGGGGATGATGGAGGAAGGAGGGAGGGAGGGTGGAAAGGAGGGGGGGAGAGAGGGAGGGATATAGAGGCAGGATGGAGGGAGAGATGGAGGGAAGGGGGTGATAACACATTATGCCCTCTCTGTCTCCCCCTTTGGCGTCCAGCGCCACTAACATGTTGTCAGTAAGTCAACAGGGTCAACACTATTAATTGCCTTCCGCGTGACTGTAGGAATTATACACACTAAAGTGTGTGTGTGTGTGTGTGTGTGTGTGTGTGTGTGTGTGTGTGTGTGTGTGTGTGTGTGTGTGTGTGTGTGTGTGTGTGTGTGTGTGTGTGTGTGTGTGTGTGTGTGTGTGTGTGTCAATGAGGTTATCGTGTATGACACAATGGTAGCACATTCTCCTTGCACGTTGGCACATCTAGAGGCATTTCAGTTAAGATACCACACAGGGGCAGTTGTTCTGGGTTAAATATGCACGTTGTATAAGTATTATATCAAGATAACCTCCCATTGTATTAACTTCAAGATTTTGTTGAAAATCGAACACAATCGATCCGTTTTTTGTTTGGAAATATGTCCAATATATATACCTCACCACGACACCAGGGGGCACTCTCACTCCATAACACTTTCACTTTCAGTTCACTCCTGCCAAGATATAAGGGAATAAATGTGAGCGGTTGCTACCGAGCTATTTATTCTTCTAACAGCCCGAACCTCCAGTGTTTGCGTAAATGGAAGCCGGCTTGCATTATTTCCCTTCACAATTATAGAGAATATAATGCAACGTGCCCAACGGTGCTTATCGATATGGCAGGGTGACAGACGAGATGGGATGATCCAGTACACAGTTTTCTACGGAAGGCCATTTAATCTAGAGGCAAACGTGTGGCGTTCCATTGGCCTTTGACTTTATTTGTGTGTGATGCGTGTTACTTTTTTTTTTTGCTTTCTCTTCTCAGGGTCGACATTCGGCACATTCAGTCATCTTAGCCGTCGTGCACGTGGGACACGGAGGCTTGTGATGGTGCATCACGTGGTCTTCATATCCCCCTCATACAGTCACAGGAGAGAGAGACAGATACAGCTACTAGCCAGAGAGAGACTTTTCGAAAACATTTGTTCCTTTGTTTGGGTCTTTTAGGCCTATTTTCACAAAATAAAATACAACCATCCTTATATCCTTGAGTAAACTCCTAAAACGTGGAATCATTGAGGATGCAGATTCACTATGGAGACACATCCTCAGGTAGGGACATGGTTGGCCCTGGCTCTGATAACATCACGTATTTGCGCTTAACAAACGTGGTAAAAAAATCAATAAGTGGTTAGTCAGCAAAAAAAAAGGGTTGTGCTTCGGACAAAAAGGGGCCCTTGTTCTAAAAAGCTGGGATCAAACACGCAGACAACTAGGCACCCTCGTGCCCTGCACTCTGCCACTTCCACATCAGCGTATCGACAGAAGTCTGCCCTGTCATTAATGGGAGCAGAATATTCTGGGTTCTCACACGCATTGATTTTTTCAGCACGGCTCGTTAACGGCTGATTAGACCGTTATAGCGGTGTGATTTGGGGGGGCGCCGGTGGCATCCAATCACACATGCAGCGGTGACGGGAGAGAGAGAGAGGTTTGGTGTGCACTCATCACTCAAGGTATTATGATAATTAGACCCACTGTCTCTGAACGCCGCACCTACATCAGCCTATAAAACTCTGATGACAGTGTTGTTTAACAAGTGCAGCTCTGCACATGCGCCTCAAATATGTTTGCGCAGTGGCAACACACACACACACACACACACACACACACACACACACACACACACACACACACCACACACACACACACACACACACACACACCACACACACACACACACACACACACACACACCTCGAGGATGTTAGAGCTAACTTCCCATTATCTTACTATTCATAAGACCTATTCTAGTAACAATAATCAGCGATGAGGAAATAAGACTAAAGATTACTTTTTTCTGTTCTACATGTGGTTTTGAAATGGTCATATATTCGACTGTATCGAGATAGATTGTATTGTTAAGGAGAGCTTGGGATACAAAAATGTCATTGCCAGCTATGACTGCTTTGCCCTTAATTTTGTGCAATTGACAAATAAAATAGGTTGACCTTGAACACTCTTGTATGCTCATGCTTTGCCATATAAAGGCTGATTTACTCCCTTGATGAGATCCAATGGAAATAGTTTGATGCAGCAACGCTATTATCTTACTTTTTTCGATTTTGTTCCTGTAGGCCTACAGAAAAATAAATCTGCAGTACCAAGACCTATAGCTCAACACTTCACAAAAGTGCCATCTTTTAAACGTAGTGATCATCAAGCGAGCCAAGATTTATCCCAGAGAGGAATGGCTGAGTAATTCTGTATGATTCAATCAAGTCAAAACAAGATTTAACCAAAGCCAACAAAGCATCAAAACAAAACTGAGACAACTGTTTGACTTTGATATTTCTCCATCCTTGTATCCGTTAGGCATGGGGAAATCAACCCCCAACCAACGAGGAAATTGACAGTGGTGGTGCTAATGATGGTGATAGCGACCATGGCGACCATGAAAGCAAATTTCAACAAAGCACAGTTGGTACAGTTGGTAAGCATAATAGTTTTGTGTTAGGCCACCGTAGCTTTTTGAAACCCAATTCCTTCTTTTTGACTGATGTTGGAAAATATTTTGAGAGATTATTAAGGCAACTTTGCTGATTTACTGAGCCTTTTGTACCGTTGTTTGTTTTTAACTTGGATTTCGTCCACTTTGAATTTTATATTTACTTTGAAACATCAAGGATTTTTCGTGCCCATGCGACGGACACCTCAAACACCAAACTTTTTGTTTGATGCCTTCTTAATATCGATTTTTTTTCAGAAGATATAAAATGTAAAATTCAAAAGTAAAAGGGCCTTAGTAAAATATTGTTCCGAATTATATTCAATGAACCTATCCTCATTCATAGCAGTTTAAGTGTTTTATCCACTAAACACGCTTGTCCAAATATATAGCAAATAAATAAATATAAATCATAAAATGGTCATTCAGGCCTACAAAGGTAGGCTGAAAAACCCATTGCTACCTAATGAGGGACACAACGCAAGGGGGGGAAAAAAGATTTTGTTGGAAATAATTTACTTGTCTCTGTTTTTTAAACACAGTGTTGATGCTAAGAAAATTTGAAGTGCATCCCAAGTGTATTATGGATCGGCTAATGGGGTTGCAGTCATCTTTCTACTCTCTGCTAGTCGTCTAAGTGATGCTGAATTTTACCTCCCTCCACACATCTCTCCTTCACTCACTATAAGGCTCTCTTCATTGCCCCGGCTTACTCTTCATATAGTTGGATACATTCAGAGCTGGAGTTTTTCTTTAGCTTTATGAAATGAAAATGTACAAAAGTACCAAAGCCCAGAGGACAAGAAATGTATTAGTGGTGCGGCGCTGGTATAAATTGAGCTCTTGTTTCCCCAACTACTGAGCGAATGTGGAGGTATTGAATGTTTCATATGGTATTTTAAAGGATAGAAATGTCCTACACATGTATATTTGATCAGAAAGGTCAGAGTGCCGAAGCAACCTGTGTTCAACCCCCGAAGCCCAGCCACGCATCGCTGCCTTAATCAAGGGCACAGTGTGTGTGTGTGTGTGTGTGTGTGTGTGGCCACAATGGCCACACACACACACACACACACACACACACACACACACACACACACAGCCCAAACTATCATGCTAGCAATATCACTGTATTATGACTGATACTGGATGAACTACTATAACGATTTTACTACTACTATTCCCATAATGCTTACTTGACCTAAACCGCACCCAAGCCTTAGCTAAACTAGCTCATGCTGAAACACTAAACACAGATTACAGCACGGCGGTGTCGGGTGTCTGATGCTACAGCCGTGAATGTTTTAGGAATAGCCCTAAAAAAAATAAAAAAAATAATGAATCTGTTATTCCATCATGAATTAAAGCCTCACATGATATATCGTTGATCAAAATTGCAAATAGGTTTTTGAGTCCTCTGTGTCATCCAAGAAGCAGATCTACTTCACACATTTTGTGTGTGAGTGTGAGAAAACAGACAGAAACACAGAGATGGAGACAGAGACATGTACTTTGATAAGGGGCTAGAAAGCATAAAAAAAACATTAAATTGAGCTTAAAATCCTACAAACGCAGCTGGGTTAATGTCCATCCTCAATTAATTAGCAGAGGAGGAAACTAGAAAATCTGTGTCCTCTCCAGGATTTGAAATCAATCATCTGGTTTGGCTAATTAGCAGATTACCCAAGCTCAGATGTATACATAATGAGTGAAATATGGCCTGCTCGGGGAAAGAAACTTCATGGTTTTATGGCTGGACTTTTGTAGCCTACCTTCTGAGCTGATATTTCCTGCTCATTCAACAGTTTACCAAAACATAACTGCATCTGACTTGATAAGGAGCCTACATTTCCGAACATAACATGCCATTTTCAGCTCCCCCTCATACAGAGCCTGGTAGGGCAGGGGCCAACACATGATTTCAGATCCCATTCCACCTAAATTCAGACGGGTGATGATCCGTTTGATTCTGAGATATGTCACCTTGCGGAAGTAGGACGCTGAAGGCCCCTCCAGGCTGTCTGCAAGTTGGCTGATTACTTATTTGCTACAGCTGGGCTATGGCTACGTCTGATTGGACTTGGCTGAGGAAGAACTGGCGGGCCACGCCCACAGAAGCTGCCAATGAGAGGTCTTCCCTGGTTTTGGTTTGTTATGATTGGCTAATCTTCAAAGAGTCCTGACATTAAAGCAACGTTATATAATACAGGGGCTGGAAATAGTTAGTGTATCGTGCAGAAAAATCATGAAATCGTACATATTATGCGACACTGCCCACACAAAATTATTAAAGTCTAAACACTGAAAGAGAAATACAAACACAATACAAATCGTGACTATAAGCCATCAGCTATATTCTATATACAGTGAAATGATAAATATCCAGAAGCCTGGTTTCAGCCACTTTTAGCCTTCTATGGAAAGGAAATATAACACCTGTATCATCATCTTCATCACCCTCACAATCATCATCATCACCCTCACCATCATCATCATCTATCGCTGGCAGTGGTTCTAGGCCAGCCAATCTAAAACTGCAGCCTCACTGTTGTGTGCAGTGTTTGCTTAAGAACTGTAAAAATGAATTAATATTCAATGGGTTTTCTCTGACAAGCCGAGAGCCGTCTACAGTCTCCATAGAGGCATCTGCTGCCTCGGGGACATCGAAGCTTAATTTAATTATCATTATCTTAGTTTATCAAGGCAAAGCAACTGGCCACTAATTAGGCATAAAGAAAATGCATTGCCTTGGGTTTATTTATTTAGGTGTATTTTTACACTCACAGCCTCACTTAAACAATTAGAGGTTCAATCACAGCATGTTCTGGCTTATTAGGGAAACAGGATTCAAAGAGGATATTTTTCATGATCATAAATAAAATAATGGTTCTAATCCACTAGCACAGTTGTCTTCAACCAGGGGTCCGCCACCCCTAGGGGGTCCGCAGAGGTACTACAGGGAGGGGGGGGGGGGGGGTCGCGAAAATTCCTTCCACAAATTGAAATGTTTTACACACATAACGTGAATCCAACACACTAGCCAGGATTACATGGACACTTTTGTTTGATTTCTAATCAGAATAGATCTATTCCTATCATGCGATCTGAATGTACTGTATATATGGCATTTAGAAAAGTGGTAAGCGTACATTCGTCCGTACGGTCTCTCGCTCACAGCTGACACATCTGGACTGGCTGCGACATTTTTATGTATTTGTTTTGATTAATTCATTTTAATGAAAGCCCAGCAGGAGGGAGCTTTTCTCTGCCTGCCCCTTCAATTACGAAGAAGGACAGCACAGCGACGTAAGTTTCTCGTCGGTCTTTATATCTACCCCTTTCTCCGCTGCAAACAATACGTATTTGGATGAGAGTGCGCAGCGAAGACTGTGAGAGAGAGAGAGTGCTGTTAGGTAAGGGGTAATGTAAGCGATCAGCAGAGAAATATCCGCTAATAATTCGCCAAAGACGTTGACGTCGCTTAGCACCGGACACGCTGGGGTTGATAAGTTACCGGACTACTCCTGGAGTGATAAGAAAGACACGAACAAACATCACTTATTATCTTTTCCACATTTATGTTTTAAATTGTCTATTTGAATTGCTTTTATGCATTACATGCAATTGACAGACATTTGATCTTGGCAGCTACCAGTTTATTATGTTATGTTATGTTATGAATGGCAGTGGCCTACTCACTGTACGTTGCACATGTTTAAAATGAAAAACATGAACATATGAACCTGTGTATTATTTGAATAACTTAAGTATTGAATGCAAAATAACAAGGTGCATTTATACATGGCACTATAGGACCAGTTTAATATAAAACACAATTTTATACAATATACAAGTAGGGGGTCCCCACTCCATCTCTCTATCAGTTTGGGGGTCCTTGGCCTGGAAAACGTTGAAGACCCCTGCACTAGCACATACGGTTCTCTTTAGAGTGGTCCCAATAAAGTCACATGGTCACAAGGGAAACACATTATTTATTCTCAGTCCATAATCACATAAATTCATGTCAGTCCATAAATGTCTAAATCCTGTTGTATACCTCACGATGCCTGTTCCTGTTGCTATGTATTAGAGAAATGTAAATCGGGGACAGTAAAGTACACGATGCAAGATGAACAGTGTACATTAAATTACAGCGGATTATATGAGTAATATAATGATATGTATTATAATATGTATATGAACACCAAACATAAGCCTACAAGCACTCTTTTTAGGCCAACAGTAACCCCCCACAGTGAATAAAAAGCAAATGATTGGAAATTATTTACAAAATTATAAGTCATAATTAAAAAAAAAGTATTTATAAAAGAGGGTAGTCATAATGACTTTGTCTCATAATCACAATAAATCCAAAAGAGAATAGGCATATTGACTTAGATTCATAATAAAATGTAATCCAAAAAGTGAATAGTCACATTGACTTCACGTTGCATTATAATCTTTGGCAGCATTTAAATGCGTTCTACATGTGTGACATTTGGTTAAAAGACGAACACCAAACCCAACAACCCGAGGTGTCATAGGAACGTGTGTGGCAGATTTCATCCTTACTCGAGAGAGCGTCTCATTGGTATGGGCAGCGGGAGCGGAGACTCTGCGTGTCACATTCCAAATGCATGATGGGAATTAAATTGCCCGGGGCTGATCTACATAATAGTATTCGGAGTGGGCACAAAAAATCTCTGCAACGAAAATAATTCTGTCATACTGACGGGGAGGGGGGGGGGCTTTACGTTTAAAGCTGAAAACACACATAGCAGAATGCCGGAGACAAGACAAGTGGAGTGAAAACAGAGCCAAGCCATAGAACCGCTTGGCAAGCAGCAACAAACGTGATCTTTAACCATTGGTTCAAATGAGTCTCGAGTGATGTCACAGTCCGCATGGCAAGCGACATCGTCTTGCAACAATTTGAGCCAATCAGAGGCTTCAGTTGCAATACATCGCGAGTGGCGGATTTGGGGCTGTGTCCAAGGTTTGATTTTAGTGCAAGATTACACTTTCACCTTTTATAATTGAAACGCTGAATTACTTTTGCAATTTCAAGAACAAGAAGGGAGAATTGTTGGCAACATCCAATTTCATTCAGATTCTTTTCAAAAGAGCTGCAGTTATGTAATAGGTAATTTGCTTAAAGTGATGATCATTCATTCCTTGAGGATCAGAACTAGAATCATTGTCCACTTTAGTTTAGTTTCATAGTCGACACGATTGTTCGATTAGCTTCGGTATAGGACTGGACAGGTTTCATAACTCAATTCATTGGTTTTAACAATCTCATTGAAAATATGGAGTAGGCAGTGCCTTCATGTTCCAATCCACCACTTTCTGACCAACAGGAGGTGCTAATTAACATCATGTTGACTCAGCCATGATAAAAGTAAATCCGGTGTTGTGGGGCAGCCGAGCGAAACTAATGCCAAACGGACCCCCATCCACTGCTTATCAACTGTTAGCCTAGTGTAGCCTAGCTTAGCAGGCTGATCAATGTGTTGCGCCCGAGGGCTCGGACACAAACCATAACGTAAATTCAGACTAATAAAAACAGAGTCCCGTTGGAGCATCAAACCAAGATAGAGCCCAAGGCCGGAGGCGGTATACCCGCAACCACGCAGTGCAACGCCAGGAAGCTAATAGCCATCTGTACCAGTTCCTCAATCCTAATGAAATCAAACTTTCAACGCTGGAAGTTGGCAACGTTGACGAGAAATCTGACCTTTTAAATGCTCATGTTATAGTTTAAGTATTGCCTGCTGCTAACACTTTGTGGCAGGCTCAAAGTGATCAAATATGCATGGGGGGGGGGGGGGGGGGGGGGCCTGGGAACAGCGGAATTGCTAACACAACTAAACCTGCAGTTAATGGCAAGCATTCACCGCATGGGCGGGCTATAACATTATTATGCATCATCACATATAGGTCTCTCTCGCTCTCTCTCAGCAGGGGAGGGTGTCATAGAACATTAAGCTCCAGTAACATGGTTTCCCTAGTCCCCCCCCCCACACACACACACTAACCCTAGCAGTGTAGATATGAACCCTTGCATCCACATCACATGAGGAGACCAGACCCGCCTCAAGATCAAAAAACCCTGGCTCCAGTATCACATCCGTTGCAGTCTTTTCAGTGTTAAAAAAACAAACCTGGAAAACCTAGTAAAATTCAGCTTATCCATACGGGCAAAGACACCATGGAACCAACTAGGAAACAGACCAGGGACTGAGCAAGGGCTGCTGTCTGTTGAAGTCATTACAATAATCACAGGGCTCTCTAGTTTTGAACTGAGTTCAGAGGGAGATTTTGTCGGCGGGGGGGGGGGGGGGGGTATATTAACATGTGACTGCATGTGTCCACACTCAGACATGGTGACTAATGTATGATAGTGGACTGGGAGAAAAATTCAGCCTTGGCATTTTCTCTCCAGACCAGCCCACTACATTATTAGCACTAGGGGTGGGAACGAACGGGAAGAACCCTGTATATCCGAATAATAGTACAGTTTTTTGTTTTTCAAGTTTGTGTTTCTTGTGCTGCTGACAGAAAGGTGTGAAACCCGAACAGGAAGTTAACAGACATCCTATGGTTGCTGCATCTCCACCCGCCAATCTACTACAAAACCTCTCTCTCTCTCTCTCCTCTCTCTCTCTCTCTCGCTCTCTCTCTCTCTCTCTCTCTCTCTCTCTCTCTCCTCTCTCTCTCTCTCTCTCTCTCTCTCTCTCTCTCTCTCTCTCTCTCTCTCTCTCTCTATTCGGCCTATTTAAACAAAATCAACCAACTACCAACAGACACAGCCCTTCAACTCTGGGATAATATGTTGTCCACAAGTATGCAGTTAAGTCGGTCACATACATTCAATGTAAAAACGTTTTTCTACTTGTTTGGACAGTCTCAAAATGTAGCATAGCTAGCCCCAGGGCTAACGTTACTAGCATATATGCCCCACCGTTCGTTCCTGGCGCAGGACCTGTGGGGGTGTGGAACCGGCACCCAAATAGGTCTGTCAATTTTTGAACATTTAACTCCATCTCCAGAGGTTAAGTCGCCGTTTTCCGACCAACTGGGGTTTTTCAGGGCCCGTTTCCGATATCGATGGATCTTCGCTCGTAAGGTGGTTCGAAACGGTGGATCTTTCGAACCATCGATAATTGCGTTTGGAGCGTTTCCGAAACTCCTCCTTAAAGTGAACGCATTCGCTGCACTCAAGATGAACGTATGATTGTACTGTCCACTGACATGGGCTGAAACGGGATAGGACGCAGGGGGAGCGCAGGAATGTCGTTAAAAAGGGTTAAATATCTCCCCATCAAGGCCAACCGCAGAGTAGCCTACGAAAAGAATAGATTGCAATAATATGAATGCTAAAGATATTAAAACACAATTGATTAAGCCTAGGCTCCTAATCCTTAGCGCACGAACGGGAGGTGGAAGTTGCGCTTTAGGATGCCTTCACAGTCCAGCGGAGGGCTTCCAGTTTTCGCCGGCCAAGTCAGCGATGTGATATGTGTGACAGCAATGTTGCAACAACTTGCAGCTAAGGCTGGGGTAGCTTTGGTTGAACCGGAGGACATTGAGGACGATGACGACGAGGAAGATCGGTGTGAGGACGGCCTCCCTCATAACTACGCGGCTGGTTTCATGCACGTCGAAGAGTGATTGAGACTTTTTTTTAACCCCCTTCACCCTCCCACATGTCACTAAACATTCCCGTCAACGCTGACCAATCCCCACCATATGCTCCTTTGCATTTTTTTTTATATTTTTATAATTAATATTTTTATTATTTTTTATTTTACATTATTACAGTACATTATTGAGGCTACGTTTATGAGTAGCCTATGTCAGTCTGCACAAATCCCCCCCACTTTCTCTCACACATTTAAGTGCCCTGCCTGCTCAAACATTTCCTGGACTGTCTCTCTCAAACTAAGAACATAATGGCCCCATTAGGCTCAGGACGCACGTGATACACCATTACCAATGTGTTATAATAAAACGCATCCAATACTAGGAATGTCCGCCTGGTTACGCCACTGAGGCTATAGGCTAACGAGGCTAGTGTCCTACGAGTACCCTGGAGCACTCGTTAGCTACTCGTGACTGTGTGAGCGTTTTCAAGACGTTCGTTACCAAAGATGCTTTCGGGAAACAGGTGTGAAAACAGTACGATGCTCGTACGACCCACTCTGCGATCCACTTAGGCTAAAGATGCTTTCGGGAAACGGGGCTCTGCTCCGTACCGGCTCCCGCACCTCCGGCCCATGCCATGAGGTCCCGCCCACCCTGGTTTGTGTTGTGATGGACAGCACTGTCAGGGACTCTCTGAGCCAGTCAGACCATGATTGATTGACAATGACAAACATAGACCAATAATATGCGTCGATGCTGGCAAACACACTGTCTAGCTCTCTGTAGCCCATTGGCCGGCCCAATTGGAGGGAATTAGAGAGAGAGGAAAAATAAAAAACATAGCGGACCGGACCGGCCCACATTGGGTCAACGGCCCACCGGGACGATGACCGGTATGGCCAGATGGCCAGTCCACCCCACTAATATTCAGAAGCAACACATGCCTCAAAAGGCTATTGGTTTAAGCAACACCAGTAGAGGCATATACTTTCCCCTGAACTTTTAAACGTGTTAAACATAATTATATAGGCTATTATGATGGCAATTCAGTAGGCCAATGCTGTGGTAAGTGTGTTAAGTATGACCAATTGTTTCTTTCTGTTCAATCAATAGAACTTTATTACCAATCCCTTAGAGAAATGGTTAATGTTTGTCCCTATAAAAACAATAATGGTCAAAAAATAAATACAAAACATGACGGTAACTAAGTCAAACCGTTCAATCTGAAGGCTCTACTTAACCACTCCCCCTACTCACTTCCACCAATGCGAAGCGAACACAAGTAGGGAGGGCGTAGCGGTTCGTGAACGACCCAGAGAAACCCAACGCAAAATTCAATGTGAACATGTATGAGGCTTTAATAAAATCCCCGGACGGTTTTGAAATTCCGCCACACATTCTTTTGTGTGGCGTGTGAGTGTGTGCATGGGTTGAAATGCGTGTGTCTCACGCCGAATGATTCATACAATACTACTCAAGATTACTATAGGTTTGGTATGACTACTGTTGGCTGTGAATCACTGCACCTTTACTCCACACTTCTCACATTACGACCCAAAGTTTAACTCTGGCAGTGGCAGACTACAGTATTTTTGAAATTCAAGACGCAGTGTAGTGGCAACCATTGTGCGCCACTACACTTGTTGCCAAAGTGGCACTACGGCTGCCTTAAACAAATTCAATCATAGTTTTTTTGCAGCAAGCCATCATAAGCAAATGGAATCATTATGTTGTGTGCCTTTTAAGCCTAAGTAAGCTACTCACTTTGGTGCTGCTAACTATCTTTCTGTCCTATTCAATAGACCAGAATTGTTTTTAACGTCAAACAAGTTAATCTTGGTTCACATTCAGATCTCAGACTCTGATCGTCTTACCGAAGGCAGTGTCATGAAATCGTGGTCCTAAATATGCGGTCCTAAGACTGCGATCCAGCAAGTCATTCTGATTCTGCAGCCTCCTTATCGCGGGGGGAGTGACTTCTCGTAAGGAAACGGTAGTTTCCTGTAAACTTGAGAAAAATATCAACGCATGACAACCTTTTAATAGGTCCTTGATATCAACGGACTGTACGGAATCATTTTTACGGTGAGTGAAGGAAATATATTAAAAAAAGTCCACAAGTGAAAGAGCGAATGTTTCGACTGAGGGACCTCTGCTGGTATGAACTGTTTTGGTGGTGTATCGAACGTTATTGGCTAACGTACGTATTACCTTAATGTGATGGAAGGGTGGCGCCGTGGAGGTGATGGAGGGAGGCCAGGCAACATTTATTTTTTCATTCCCTTCGATAAACACAAGACGGGTATGTAAGACTGATACATCTGTAAAAGGATGGATTTGAGTTGTAATATTATGATTTGTTATGCACTTTTCTTAGTTTATGTACCACGTTCTTCTATCAGTTAAGGGTATTGTTTTTCTGTAATCAGTGGAGATGGATTCTTCTAATGTGTCTTCCGTTATTAATGATGATATTAAAAAAGTTAAAAAGGTGTTTACGTTAAGTTAGGTTGACTGTTTAAAAGTCACATGCAGGTTCATTGATGAACAACTGAAGCCAAGTTTATAAATCATACGTTTTTAGTAGCGAAAGCCTTTTAACCTTTCTTAGGGCCAATTATTTATGCAGCTAAATCATGCTATTCGAGTCAGTGATATTAGGATGACACTACAAACAAAAATACACATTATGCAAAAGATAGACAACCGAACAAATCCACCTTCGTAATAGGTGTTTATCATTAAATTGTTAGGCTAAATCAGACGATACAGTGCAGTACAATGCGGTTTATACATAACACTATGATATGATGAACATTGCTGCAGTCGCTAATGTGACCACAGTCGTTTATTATGGTAACAAAATGGTCCATTGCCCCCCTGGCTGAGTGCGCAGCCAACCATGTTTGTAAACTGGAAAAACAAGCAAGTATCCACTTTTGTTTCTAAGCTGCTGCAAAGATAAAATGATAAAGACCAGAACTTCAGAATTAAGTAAAATAACAATTGATAGCAAAGCAGATATGTAGAAATGTACACAATATTGTTTCATTCTCTGAACCACAGGGGGCAACCAAACATACCATCAAGCATAAAAGAAGCATTATATAATACAGATATGGAGAATTAAGGCCCGCCCATCTTTGCACCTGAGCAAGAATCCAACTGGTAAGAGATAATATCAGACTCAAAACAACAAGTGAAGTCCACAACTTGATTTGCCAATTTGCACACTACACAAATAATATCTAATCATTTTAACATTCTCTGCCAGAAGATTCAACCTTTGATTTGCCAAAGTCTCCACATCTGTTCTTAAACAGCCCATGAAATTCACAACCTAATTCTTCTTAAAAAAAAAAAAGACAAATAGTAATCATAAAGAATAATAATAGATAAAGAAAGGTTTTGTCTAAAATCGCCAATTCTATCATCACATTTCAAATAACAGAAACAATCGGATAGTATGAGCGCATGATGAAAGAGAATTGTTGAATGTGTGATCGCAGTTCTTGATTCAACAACATTACGGCAACTTATTTTAAACTAGGAAAAGTATACGTAGACCTGACTGAATATGTGAATGAATATATTTCCAGTTTGTGGCAAAAGTGTACCCTACATTCATTTAACCCTAACCTTAACCCCTAAACCTACCATAACTCTAACCGGGTGGAGGGAGTGAGAGAGATGTGAGAGACAGAGAGAGATGTGGAGGGTATTTGTGTAAGGATTGTGATTTCATGTTCGGTATTCAAATATAATCCACAGAAACAATATGTAGTTGTGTTGGTGTACAGGTCTCCATTCTACGATGAATGAGGAGAGAGAGGACTGGGGTCCCAACTCTAAAACCACTCTGTCTGGGGAACATGGCCGCCAGAGCAAAGCTAAGAGGTAAGAAGAGGATCTTTAACTGTGTGTCTGTCCTTCTCCGAGCTCAGCAGTGATTTATTATGACACAATAATTTGTCTGAGTAAAAGCTGTGTGTGTCTTGTGTTCAAGCCCAGAGCAGCAGAAGAGAGTAAACTCCCCTGTACCAAGCTGTGTCTCCATGAAGAGTGATGGGTCTATGGATTTTCCTCCTAACTTTCAGGATGGAAGTCACCAACGTGCTGAGAGCAGGTATGATTTATCAAATCATTTATCTAATTAAAAGACGACTACAAATCCTTACTTCCAGATTGGTTGTTTTTCTAGTGGGAAGCATGAGGGTGCAGTCTTCCCTGGACCCAGCTGTGTCTCCATGAATAGTGACCGTTCTATGGGTCTTTTTCCTGACTTCAAAAAAGGACAACCCTCCAGAAAGGAGAGGTAGGAGTTTCAAACTGATGATGGAAACACATCAGTTGGTTGTTATCAGCCTTTACAGATACTGATGATAAGAAGTCAGGAGAAATGCAGTAGAACCAGTGTGTGTGTGTGTGTGTGTGTGTGTGTGTGTGTGTGTGTGTGTGTGTGTGTGTGTGTGTGTGTGTGTGTGTGTGTGTGTGTGTGTGCTCCACAGACAACACCAGGTGTGTTCAAAGGTTACCGGTGCTCAGTGTGTACCGCAACTTCAAACAGAGCTGATCAAGGTGTGTTAATATCCGACAATTAATTTTACTTTAGCTCAACATGAACATTATGAAGCATCTCTTGTGTAGACTCAAGGCTTCCTCTTTAAGACCAGTGGGACGTGAATCCAGGAAAGACGCTTCCGATGTCCACAGTTTGTTCAGAGTAAAATTCTCATTGACATTTGTTATTTTCCAGATGGCTGAGGAGAGGGTACACGCTTTTGTAGACAAGGAGCTGAAGAAGCTCTGGAGGGATATTTTCCCGCATGACCCACAAGGCTCAGAGACTCAGAGGGAGGAGGAGGAGGAGTGGTCGGATTGTAAGAATGAGGATCAGAGGAGGCGTGCCATAGAGGGAGTAGTAGACATCACAAAGCTCTGCCTGATGGAGCTCAACCAGGATGAACTCGCCGGCAAACTGAGGAGCGGTAGGTGACTTGAAAACACAAAAGGGACTTTTCTTTTAACAGAGCAGAGACATTTTGACATTTTTAAAATAATTACAGTAAAAATAGAAATAGATTAATGCTTGGAAGAGCAGTCTTTTTCTACATTTCCATGTGGAAATATCTCTCCTCCTGGAGGTTAAATGGTTTGATACAGATATGTCAGGTTATTGGGGGGTATCATGTTAAATGCCTTGATCCAGATATGTAACTCAGTGGAAGAGATGTAACACCATCTTTCTAGCATAGCAAATCAATTTCCACTGATACACAACAATAATATAACTCCTGAGCAAGTCACAAGATACATCTAAAGTCAAATTTAAAGTACCACTGTCACCAAAACCAATCGTATTGTGAAAAATCATATTGTTCTCTGGTTTGTCTATTTTAGAATCTGTTGCTGTAGAGTGCCAACATAAAATCAAGGCTCATCTGATGGAGAAGTTCAGGTGTGCGTTTCAGGGAGTTGCTAAAGCAGGACTGCCAACAGGTCTGAATACCTTCTACACAGAGCACTACATCACAGAGAGAGGCAGTGGAGAGGTCAACAAGGAGCATGAGGTCAGACTGATTGAAACAGCTGCCAAGAAAACTGCCAAGGAGGGAACAAAAATTAAATGTGAAGACATCTTTAAACCCTTGCCGGGACAAGATCAACCAATCAGAACAATAATGACAACTGGGGTAGCTGGCATTGGTAAAACCGTTTTAACACACAAGTTCACTCTTGACTGGGCTGAAGGCAAAGCCAACCACGACATACACTTCACATTTCCCATCTCTTTCAGAGAGCTGAATTTACTGAAAGAGAAGGAGTTTAGCTTGGTGGAACTTCTTCATCATTTCTTTATTGAAACCAAAGTGGCAGGCATCTGCAGATACGATCAGTTCCAAGTGGTCTTCATCTTGGATGGTCTGGATGAGTGTCGACTTCCTCTGGACTTCCAGAACAACCAGATCTGGACTGATGACACAGCGTTGACCTCGGTGGACGTGCTGCTGACAAACCTCATCGAGGGCAACCTGCTTCCCTCTGCACGCATCTGGATAACCACACGCCCTGCGGCAGCTAATAAGATACCTGCTCAGTGTGTTGGCATGGTGACAGAGGTGAGAGGGTTCACCGACCCACAGAAGGAGGATTACTTCAAGAAGAGATTCAGAGAGTGTGCCCTGGCAGGCACCATCCTCTCCCATATCAAGAAATCACGAAGCCTCTACATCATGTGTCACATCCCAGTCTTCTGTTGGATCACTGCTACAGTACTGGATGACTTCTTCAAAACATCCCAGAGAGGAGACAAGATGCCCCAGACCCAGACTCAGTTGTACATCCATTTCCTGAGAGTTCAGTCCATACAAGGGATCAGGAAGTATCATGGGAGCGCAGAAACAGATTCTCAACGGAGTTCAAAGAGCAGGGAGATCATTGTTTCTCTGGGAAAACTTGCTTTTAACCAGCTAGATAAAGGCAACCTGATCTTCTACGAGGCAGACCTGGCAGAATGCAGCATCGATATCAAATCAGCCTCAGAATACTCAGGAGTGTTCACCCAGCTGTTCAAAGAGGAATGTGGACTTTACCAGATGAAGGTATTCTGCTTTGTCCATCTGAGCATCCAGGAGTTTCTGGCTGCCCTTTATGTCTTTCTGTCCTTCAGAGACACTGGTGTAAATCTGCTCTCAGAAGAACAACTGAACTCGCAGGAAGAAGAATTCCTCTACCAGAGTGCTGTGGACAAGGCCTTGCAGAGTGAGAACGGACACCTGGACTTGTTCCTCCGCTTCCTCCTGGGTTTCTCTCTGGAGACCAATCAGATTCTCCTACAAGGTCTGCTGGGACAGACAGCAAGTAGCTCATGGACCAATCATGGAATAGTGTCGTACATCAAGGAGAAGATAAGTGGAGATCTCGCTCCAGAGAGAAGCATCAATCTGTTCCACTGCCTCAATGAGCTGAACGACCATTCTCTAGTGGAGGAGATTCAACAGTACCTGACATCGGGAAGTCCCTCCAAAGAATCTCTCTCCCCTGCTCAGTGGTCAGCTCTGGTCTTCATCTTACTTTCCTCAGAAGAGAATCTGGACGTGTTTGACCTAAAGAAGTACTCAGCGTCAGAGAAGGGTCTTCTTAGGATGATGCCAGTGGTGAAAGCCTCAAAAACATCTCTGTAGGTTCACTAAAAACATGCATTATTATGCACATAAACCAATACACATAAGCCTACAATATAGGTATTAATGATAGGCAAAACACTACAAACCCTACAGCGTTAATGATGCAAGCTATTTAATAATCTGCTTTTATACCCAATAGATAATTAAAATTAATAAAACCTACAAATACATATTTTTTAATAACAGCTACTAATATGCTCCTGTTTATTTTGTTTTAAGGCTGAATGGCTGTCAGCTGTCAGAGAGATGCTGTGAAGCTCTGTCTTCAGTTCTCAGCTCCAACTCCTCTAGTCTGAAAGAGATGGATCTGAGTGGTAATGATCTACAGGATTCAGGAGTGCAGCTGCTCTCTGCTGGACTGAGGAGTCCACACTGTACACTGCAAACTCTCAGGTCAGTTCTACTTAGTGGTGTAACTTACACCGCAAGGTTCCATATCAGAAGACATTTGAAACCTCCAAACTACCGCCTCCAATGTCCTCCTTAATGACGTCTAAATATATCAGCTCATAACCCCGCACCTGTGAGGATCACATTCATCACAGTCATCATTGGATTCTTCCACCTTGCTGTTAAGGTGGATATTCTAGTACATTCATATGCTTGCCATTATAAATAGAAACATAAACACAAAATACAATTATAGTGTCCCCCCCACGTTGGTAGTAAATAAATTCTTTATACAATCTTCATAGAAACAACTTTTTGTTGCAATGACGAATAGGTGTAGGCTAGGTTATATTATTATGTAACCGTTTGTTAATGATGGTACAAGGTGTATGTTGTAATATTATGCTACTCGTTATCATGTAGTAAGGCAGTAAGGTGAAGTTAAGAGTTATTAACTTAACTTTAATAACTGCCTCTTCTTAAAAATTCTTATCTGGATCTTCTTCTCATTAACTTCAATGACACATTTTATCTTGGATTTCTACATATTTTTTAAGTACTAACATTCAAAGATCTAATTTTTATTTCACCTACATTTCCCTTTTATTTATAATGAAAACGTTAAATACTTCTCTTATTCAAAACACAGTTCTACGTAGTTTTGGCCATGTGACATCATTTTTAGTTTGGGATAATCCTTTGAGTCTCCCGAATGAACATATTGGAATAGTTCATTAAGAAGCTCTATACAAACCAAGGAACTTCAGAATCAGGATTTATCAAGTCATCATTTCTTCCTTTCTGAAGCTGTTCTCTTTAAACAAATGTGATATTATTTTAATAACGCAAAACACTTAGGATGGCTGCGTGACTTTCAAATCCCTTCATCTGCCCGGGTTCGCCTCAGTTATGGCAGAGAGAGACAGAGTGTAAAAGTATCCAAAGACACACAAAGTCCATAGTAATAGAGTAGGGCTATTAATTCTAGTAGTTGTCCCTCATTTAAACATAAAAATAGTCACTGCAGGCGAAAAACTTTGAACAATTTGGGTTCCAGCCCTACACAGTTCTTGACCTTTTCCTCTTCATTTTGTGTGAAGGCTGAATGACTGTAAGCTGTCAGAGAGATGTTGTGAAGCTCTGGCCTCAGTTCTCAGCTCCAGCTCCTCTAGTCTGAAAGAACTGGACCTGAGTGCCAATGATCTTCAGGATTCAGGGGTGAAGCTGCTCTCTGCTGGACTGGGAAGTCCACACTGTACACTGGAAACTCTAAGGTCAGTTTAACTTACAGGGAAAACTTTGGGATTTTTCAACCTGGAGCCTTTTTTCCGATCATTTCGATCATAAAATGATCAGAAAATAGGGTCAATGATGAACCTTTAATGGAAACACAAGATTTCACAAGATTAAGACATTTAACAGATTTACATCCATAAAAGTTAAAATTTACACCGTAAATATAGAATTTTTATAGTGTGTGTGTGCGTTTGTGTGTATCTGTAGGTTGTCTGGCTGCCTGGTCACACAGGAAGGCTGTGCTTCTCTGGCCTCAGCTCTGAGATCCAACCCCAACTATCTGAGAGAGCTGGACCTGAGCTACAATCACCCAGGAGACTCAGGAGTTATGCTGCTCTCTGCCGGACAAGAGGATCCACACTGCAGTCTGGAGACTCTCAGGTACGTAAAGGACAGCTGACAGCTTAGCGACAAGGTCTCCTACAAGGGACTCAACCACCTGCTAGAAGTGGTTTAAAAAATGCAAATGTAACTCATGTTGTTTATTAAGTGATGATACTGCAGATTAAAATGAATTAAATGAATTAAAATGTTTCCATGTTTAAAGACAACAAGCTGCTCTCACTATTTACCCCCAGTGTCGAGCATGGTGGAGTGTGGAGGCTGAAATCAGCTCTGAAGAAATGTAAGTGTCTGTTCAATTTGATTCATCACAACACGCTAACTATTTAGATTAAAAGCCCATCAACACAGCATTAGGTTTGTTCAAATCTTGCTATTTTTAATTAATAATTGCTATATATTTTTTACCATATGATGGTGATCATTTGTACAAATATTAAATGAGCCAGTGCATCATAATAATCGTGATACTTGTAATTTATATTCATGATATGCAATTGTACCATTATTCTTGTTGCAATTATTATTATATTATTTATTACTTTATCACTTACTCCAGATATTGTAGTTTGGCTTTTTGAAACGTTGTTCCAATAAAACACAGCGTAGGCCTACTTGTACATTGTTCAGGGTAAAACAAAGGAATTATGCTGTTAATCCTACATAGTATAATACAAACATTTGCTTTGTGATGAAGGTTTAAACACCAAACACATACAGATCACTTCAACATTATTTAAATGGCTCATATTTGATGAACTACCTCATCCTTTATTTCCTTGTGTTTTGAAAGCCTTCTCATGTCTTGTTCTCCCGTCAGATGCCTGTGAACTCACACTGGACCCAAACACCGCCAACGTAAAACTCTCTCTGTCTGATGACAACACAAAGGTGACAGTGGTTGAAGAAAAACAGTCGTATCCTGATCACCCAGAGAGATTTGACTTCTTTAAACAGGTGTTGTGTAGAGAGGGTCTTACTGGCCGCTGTTACTGGGAGATTGAGAGGGAAGGAGATATTGCCACAGGAGTGACATACAGAGGAATCCCAAGGCTAGGATATGGTGGTGATAGCGCATTTGGATGGAACAGCAAGTCCTGGCGTATTGATTGTCGTAAAGATGGGTACACTGCCTGGTACAACGGTATTAGAACAGAAATATGTCTTCCCCCCCCTGGCTCCAACAGGTTAGGAGTGTATCTGGATTGGTCTGCTGGTACTCTGTCCTTCTACAGAGTGTCCCCAGGTATTGAAGGGTCCTCAGACACACTGACACACATCTACACCTTTCATGCCACATTCACCCAGGAACTCCACCCTGGGTTTAGGTTATGGAGTTCTGGGGCCAGATTCACGAAAATATCTTAAAAAGCAAGTGAACCCGCTGCTCTCTTTTGGTGTTTTTCCATTTGCACTTAGGGCCGTGCCGAGTCAGTACTTGACTTGTGTTTCAGCTACCAGTTTAAACAAGCCGAGCCGCACCCAACGACATCTCCAAGATCTGGCCAAAGCGTGCCTGAACCCCCTCAAAGGGGGCTGCAATGTCGTCAGCCCTGGTTGCTGTTTGGAGCAAGATGGTCTCTCAAATTGTAGGATATATATCTATAGAAAAGGAAAAACAGTGCGTTCTTGTGTAAGAGATGAATCGCCATTCAAAAGTATGGCTGGAGTTCTCAACAGGTTGTCACTTAATTATTCATTCGTTTCTATAACTATATAAGCCTAATGAAAAAGGGTAATGAAGATTTAGATAGAAGTTTGACGTTTTTCTCTGGCAGAAGCAATTAGCTTGTTGAAAAAGGACAGCTTTCTTTCAGATTAGTCTTGGTCTAAAGACCTGACATTGGACAATATTTCACACTATGAGATTGCTGATATCAATGTGTGTACTGGCCAGGCCAGTATAGTAAAATGAAAAAAGAAATTGTACCGTTCTAGCATTATAGCATCGCAGTGAGCGATGTTGTTAATCGAGTTCGCCACACACGTGGCATGAAACTGAGAAGCTTAATCTTAACTCTGACATGGACATCAAAATAAACCGCTGACCAGACAGAGCTCCTCGCGTCCACCCAGCCTGCCGCCGATGGCTCCTGGCCGTGACGTCGAAGAGCATAGCAACGGGCACTTCGGCGCCACGAAAAGACACGTTACCTTGTTCGGGGAAGATTGCAATGTAGTGAGTTGGGGAGACTGGCAAAATATGCAATATTTCTTTAGTACAGTCTTTGTGTCTAAGCATTAAATAAGACCATTCAATAGACCGCTTCTCAAGAAGCCTCGGCATTTACACACAACGTAGTGTCGTACTATAATTGTCCGTTTAGCCTAACCCTCTCTTGGACGCGAACATCAAAGTCAAGGGAATGTTCTCCACACATGCACTCCAGGGCTTTATACTATAAGTGTCTATATGTTTCTTTAAGTAGTTAGCATCTCCTGCCAACCATTCTTGTGAACATTCTGCTCAGAACAGAACTCATGTTGCATTCTTTTCGTGAGATCAAAATGCTTCAGAAGCGCACTTTGACAAGGAAGCAAGATCTCAATTTTCAAATACCATATAAACTTGTTTTTTTAATAAGAAATTACCTGAATCTGCCCCCTGCCTCCTTGTGTCATTTGTAGGAACACACACACACACACACACACACACACACCACACAAATATATACACAGACATACATTTCAAGCTTGTTTAAAAACGCATACACATGCATTCAGGCCTTCATGCGCGCACACACACACACACACACACACACACACACACACACACACACACACACACACACACACACACACACACACACACACACACACACACACACACACACACACACACACACACACTATTTTTAGAGCTTGGTTGTTCATTGCTAATCCATCTCTGTATTCCAACTGCTGGGCTGTTTTACTTAGTGGCAACATTAGATTAGAGGGGAACTCTGCGGGTTGAGCCTGGGGGGGTTCACACCCCTGATGCAACGTTTGTTTGTAATATCTAGTAATCTGTGTACATTTTGAATAGATGTATCTTTACGCCTGGAACTACATGTATTACATTGTGTTGTTTTAATAGCAGCTGTTTTTGCTCTGAACAAGTCAACTTGGAGAGTTTAAATGTTGAATATACTCGAGGGCTTTTTATTCTGACACGTTTTGATTTGATAAGCCTGACACGGAACCTGATTTAAAAGAGATTGAATATTGTATTCGTAATAGGAGTGGTCGATGGGGAAAGCGAATGATGTTCATTTTCTGAATGACAAACTGAATATTGATTCCTTGTGTTCAGTTGTGAAAACCACGAAAGCAGAACATGTTCAGTTATTAACGATGTGTGCACACCTGTTTATGATTTTTCATGTGAGGGACAATTTATTCTGGTCTGTTTTTTAATAAAGCATAACGGTATTAAACAACTCAGTGGATCCAACTGGATGTTGTTGTGGGTTCAGCTGATGATTCTTCCCTTTCCTTCAGTTGCAGGCTTAACAGATGCTTCTCCAAACACAGCACTCGGTTGTTTATCCTAGTTGCACACCTGGAATGTCTTTCCAGCTTTTGAAACCCAGCAGATCTCAGGTATCCTGCCCCCCCCCCCCCCCCCCAATTTGCTCCACCACTAACACATACAACGGAGTATCCATCATCAGCGTGTGAAGCGAGGATATTGCTATGCACTTCATGTTTTACCATGATAGTACAATAACGGTGAACAATGGAATTTGTTTAATTATGATTAAGAAAGTACCGTGTAATCTAACGGTCATTGTGCTAACAGTATGCATGCACTTATGTAAAATCTCTAGCATTTGGTGAGAGTAGCTTAGTGAAGTGGCGAGAGTTAAACTCCAGCTTAAAAGGTACTGGCCTCGATTCCCGATGTCCCCAGCCTAACCAGTACGGATCCTATAAAGCAAGATGCCTCCTAACCCCTACCTGCTCCTTCATCCCATGTATCTGTATTCACCGTAAGTAGCTTTGGATGAATGCAACTGATTAAATACAAAAAATGTAGGCTTTTTAATCAAGCCATGTTTTAATACTCTTTTGCATTTGAAAACACTCGGGCAGTGAATCCATCATGGTGGGGTTCACCCTCCGGTCAATTTGATAAGGGCGAAGGGTGTGTGTGTGTGTGTGTGTGTGTGTGTGTGTGTGTGTGTGTGTGTGTGTGTGTGTGTGTGTGTGTGTGTGTGTGTGTGTGTGTGTGTGTGTGTGTGTGTGTGTGTGTGTGTGTGTGTGTGTGTGTGTGTGTGTGTCATGGTTGCAAATCCTTTGGTCACACACACAAGCACGTGTGCAAAATCCAACCACACTAAATCAACACGGCATAGACATAATGAAAAGTTAATTCCAGAAGGTAGGTTTGTTAAACCGTATTCCTCCTTTCACCACAGTGACTAAATGTAGCACTGGGTGGGGCTGTGTGAAGTGTGAAGTGCAGGTGCAGCGATGCACAGCCAACAGTTGTCCTCACAAACCAATAATCATCCCTAAAGGAGCCATATGAAATTAATGTACTGTACTTAATCATAAAACAATGATACTTCATCAGAGATTACGTGATCTTGCTAAACGGAAATATACCGGCATCTCTGAAGCAACAGCCAGTATTGTTCTCCTTTGAAATTACCGTTCCGGGTCAGAACTTTAGTACATGTCTTGGCCTGTATGTCTTTCACTATTCTCAGAGTAAGCCGAGTTGGCAGATATGGAACAAATTGTCACAGAAACACAGCGTGCTGTGCCCTTTAAGCCAGCAAAGGAACTGGATCAAGTGAGATTACACCGGATTCGACCAGACCTAGAAAGCACCGTCGTCCTACGAAAAAGCTTCACGGACAGAGCCGGGCTAAAAGGGTGATCTTTGGGGGTGCATTTGAAAGATTTAGACAGCTTAGAGCCCAGAAGGATTTCAAGATTCATACCACATGAGCCGTGTTTATCATCTGTTAACATAACATAACTTGTAAATGTATACACTACTAGCTGATCAATGTCTCAAAATATTATGTTGCTTCTTGCGACCGTGTTCGTTCAGTGTCCTTATGGCAACCCGCGTTAGTGTTTGGTCTAGGGAGGAGGGGGAAGGCGACTAGAACTCTCCGATACTGGGAATTTGGATCGTGGAATTAGAAAGTATATTTTTCCAACGTGGTCGCGTTTCTTGTTCCCCAACACTGAAAAGACTGCGATTCACGTGATACTGGAACCAGGAGTGTTTGTTTAACATGACCCAGGTCTGGTCTCCCCATGATGCGGAGGCCAGTGTTCATGAACTACCCTGCTGCACCTTTAACAAGCCTCTAATTTAGAACCATCGTTGAAAACATCATAAGAAACAAACGCTTAAAACAACCATTTCTGGAATGACAATCTCTAGCCTGCTCTGTGTTGCTGCCATTATAGAGATAAACAAGCAGTCAATTCACACAGAGAAATGAAAGAAGGAAAATAACCCTGCCTATTCTTCCCCAAAAAGATGACTGCATTTTATAAACTGGTCGGATATTGTCGTGGAAGTGCCCGGAGAAGCGCATGCGCTACTCACCACCAGGGCTCGCGGGGACCTTCCCTCTCAGCAGCTGGCTCACGTGGGCCTGGTTCAGGCTCGTGCGGTTTTTCTCCGTTCATTCAGCGCTGTGCTCCATGTACCGCGATACTCACCCCAAGTGCACAGAGTCCGACACGCCGGAAAGTTAATTACGCCTTGTTCCCACAGCAGGTGAATTAAATCCCAGCAGATCAGTCACTGGGGCGGTTCAGCCAATCCCTGCGCCGCCGGAAGGTACTTCATACACAACTCCATTGCAAAGACACCAGTAAAAATAGCTCAAACGGTAGGAAGATGTTTTTGTATGTATAAGTTCATATCTTGTAACAACGTGTACAGAGCGTAAACCCAATATAAAAACGAATAGCACAAAACATTTACATATATGAATGACATTGTTTGAGTGCAAACTAGTCTACTCTTCTAGTTTGTACTTAAAATGTTTGTACAAAAATTGTTGTATGCAAATAACTTACATTTGTATCCTGCTTCTTGAAGCTGTGACCACCTGCTTTAGCTCCTGAGTCACACACACACATTACACATTATTTCTCTCTCTCTCTCACACACACACACACACACAAACTTTATTTTTTCTCATACGCACGCACGCACATGCGCACAATATTTCTCTCTCGCACGCACGCACGCACATTATTTACGTCATGAATAGTGAGGTTTTCGCTACAACCTTTATGTAAAGGTCACACTAACCTTTAGTAGGTTATGCAGTCTTCGCTCTCCTTGTGTGGGCTATGGTCTCCGTACCTACCGAGAGGTACAACGTATCGCCCTCTGACCCAAATCACACACTCATCTTGGTCTTCAGGAAGAAATGTACCTGCTAGAATGCTCATGTATACATACACACCTATTCAATGTATACTTGTTTGATTTATAGGCCAAGTCATTTCATTGGTGCACCATAATTTTATTTGGAAGATAGAGGAAGGGGAGAGCCGGGTCGATTGAAACACGGGACGATTGAAACACAGCGATTTCCTCGAAAACCACGCAAGTCTTTCACGGCAAATTTCGTAACTACGTTCAGCACGGAAGACTGACCAACCCCGGGAAATTGTGTGTAATGACGTTCAAATGTTATCCCCGCAAACCAGTTTTTAAGTGCGGCAAGTAGAATCTTCTGTGCTGTATTTTTTTTGTGATAAACAGTTGTGTTTTTTGTTTCATGGCATACTAATATGACAATTCAACTGATGAATTAGTACTTAAACCTGTCCTAAAGTGTGTAATATCAGAGTTTTGAAGTTAAGAGGCAGAAAAAGTGTAAGTGCCAGTAGTCTCTGTCGGGACAATTGAAACACTTGTTTCAAACGTCCCGCACGTCACCAGTTTGCTTAAAAGTAAATAACAGGATGTTCAACTGTGTATACCTAAACATGACTTGGGACAGAGAAATAAGTAAATGAAATGAAAACGTAGTCGTCCAACTTGTATAAAAGAAGACATGTGAGTTTTAATCGAAATGTGCATCTTGACAATTAGGCCTACGCGAAGGACAAAAATATTTTTTTACCTATTTATATTATGAGAAATAATGTGACATTTTTAGCAATGACGAGTACACTAGTATGTTGTCCGGTATGTTACAGAAAAACAAGAGTAAGGTCAATAGTTACTGTTAAAAATATGCCGTTTCATTCGTCCCGCATAATATGCGGGACGAACACACACTTTCAGCATTCAGAGTGAAGTTATGCCCGGTTGCTGTTCGGTTTATCTACTTTGAGACACACCTGAAGGAATTCTCCTCGAACCCCCCCCCCCCTCTCTCTCACTCTCTCGCTCTCTGGCTGGTTGGCTTGCTAGGCCCTTGCCCCATTAGCTTTTATACCTTATATGTCATTAGCATAACTAGTAGACAGGGGACAGGACACGCAAATGGTTCCACACACAGCCTGCCCTGTTGAGCTAGTTAACTAATTTGCTAGCCCGTATGTTTGCTAGCTCTGGGACTAATGGAAACCCCCAAGGTAACACACTATTTTATCCCCTTCTGGGAGATCTGATCCCCTAGTGACCCTGTTTAGGCCATGTCCCTACTCATGCGGTTACACATGTTTTCCCTGTTCGGCCTTCTGTTCAAACTAAAACTGTAGTTTTGTCCCCCAAATGCGTAGAAGACATTCAAAGTCCCACCGAGACGTCATTTTTGAAGACATTGAAAATGGTCTGTTATAGCAGTGCTAGAGAAAGCATATGAAAACAGGATTTCGGCAAAAGTGTGATAATTGTGACGGGTTCCCGGTGTTACACCGAATTCTGCGACCCACCGAAAAGTGTGACCCCAGGGGGCGCTGTTGCACATTATCTGCAACATGCACTTGTGCATTATAACAAAAACATAAATAAAACATAAGATCTCCGGTGGTTCTTTCTTTTCTTGATACTAACATTAACTCTAAACAGCATTTTACACAGTAGTCTATAATAGGAAATGCTCAAAGGTAATCAGTATAATTTAACACTGACTGTAGCTTTTTACGGGTAAAGAAGCAACGGTGAAGAACCGTACTAAACGCCCTATCCATTGTATGGGGCTGTAAAATGCTAATCAAATCAATCAAATGTATTTATTAAGCACCTTTAATAAAAAGGTAAATGGCTGCGGGGAGATCTTATGTTTTATGCATGTTTTTGTCATGCCTGTCTACGCTTCAATCTCATGCATATTGCAGAAAATATGCAACAGCGCCCCCTGGGGTCACACTTTTCGGTGGGTCGCAGAATTCGGTGTAACACCGGCATCTGCGTCTGGCTAAAGTTGTCCGGATTTATGCATGAGACCGAGCAAGTCTGGGCCGCTAACTTTTTGCCACAAAGACAGCATTCTAACATTTAGCAGGAGTCGTGTGGATATGGTCTGAGTGACTCCTGGGACAGCAGAGCGAGTGGAAACAAGACAGGCTTTATTTATTCTTTCTCCCGGTGTCGTCCTCCATGACATCCACGGAGATGATTGTACTTGACGTTCCCCTAACGGTTCCCGTGACAGCAGCTGATGCAGAGTGATTGACAGGTAGCGTCTGTTGTTAGGCAATGTTTTTGATGTTTCTCCTGGTTATTTTGGGTCTGCGTCCGTCAGAAATTTGTTCCGCGATCACAATAATATTTCATGGTTGGATGGCATCGGCCGGAATCCCGTCTGATTTGCTTTTTGATTTTTGAAAGCTGGGAATTTGAGTACAGTTTGTGTTTACGTCACAAATGTATACATTTTTTAACATAATGTAGAGCAATTTTCATGTACCATATCGGCCCAATTTTTTTACTGGAGAACAAACCCAGGTGTATTCAAAATCAGAAGGGATTTCAACACATGACAATCTGAGAGAAAAATCCCAGTATGGTACTATAACCATGTGGACAAATACAAACTTACAGAAGACACAACTCTTGTGTGGAGAAGAGGGAGGAGCCTTAAAAAATGAGGCATATCTGATGGACGTTCAGTGATCCTGATCACTTAGATGTGCCTTCCTGCCAAACACACATAATTCTGTGGTTTGGGGATGTTGTGATGAGATTATTGAGAGTATTTGTCTCTTAAATCCTTCCATTTGCTTGAAATAATCTGCTGCCCCAGTGAGTGTAGTTGGAGCTTGGTCTTCGTTGGTAAAAGTCAGTAGATCACTATGTCCTCCTATATGACTATTCTCTATACAAAGGAATCAAAATATAGTTTGAGAGTTATTAAGACACCAGCTTCTATAATTCTAGCAGCCAACCACAGCTTAACTGTCACGAGTCCTCCGACATAACTCCAGAAGAACAGAACGTTTTGACCCGCATTGAAACCCGCTCGAAGACATCCGCCACAAGATTTCAAATCCGGCAGTTAAACGCAGTGAAAGAAATAAAACGTTAGTCTAACATCACCTAGAGCTGTAGTGGGTCGTGACAGCGATTCAAATTGCGCAGACGTCAAACAGAGAGCGAATGAATAAAGGGAAGGGGTTTATTTCCTCCGGTGCAAATTAATGCTGTGTGGAAAAACACACCGCTCTGCGGCCGTCTGCCGAGGTTAAACAGGGTGGCGTGCGTGCTCCTTGCTGCCGTGCGTGCGTGCGTGCTGCTCCCAGGTGACTTGCACCACTGCGCCTGCGGAGAGTGTAAATGTCCCGTCTTTACCCCCCCCCCCCCCGCTGCCACCAGGGTCCCCAGACACGCTTTTAGCCCCCGCGGCGCTCGCATAACAAAGTTATCAGTTTTAGGAAACCCCGCCTCACAGCCCAATACGGTGCTCGCACCTCTTGACAGTTCCATTAGCAGTTTTCGGGGCCAGCGCAGTCGCAGACTTGGGAGGCCTGTTTGTAATTCTGACAGTTCAACATATTTATTGTTGGATTAGACTGTAGCGTAAGTGTAAAACAACAGATGTCTGGCCGATATGGGACGACCACGGTGAGTTGGAGGACAGGTGGGCGACAGAGACGTGTGGCAACGCGACTGAATATTAAATAACAGCCCCCCTGCTAGGTTATTACACGGACACATTTCATCTCCGATTACCTTGGTATCTGTCAGTGGGAATGTACTGCAAGGTGAAAATTATGGTTTTGCCTCGTTGACAGTGACACACACCTCTGCGATGGAACATATTGTCGGAGCATATGTATTTGTTGTGAAGAGACTAGGCTTAAACGTTTTTTCGTTGGAAGGAAACTACTTAACATGTGGGTTGTGAAAGTGTTGCGGAGGCAGGAGGGCTTCGGAGCTCGACAAAAAACTCACATGAAATGTAAACACAAAATATCTCCTTTATTTATTTTTTTTCCCTACCTAAAGACTACACAGAATCACTGATGTAGTTCTAAAGAGGCCTCTACATCTGCAGTATTTTACAGCTCCACATCTTCCTATATACAAGTTTACAGAGAAGCGTTGGAAACACAGTGTTGAGAACAATCCCAAACCTCGGGGCAGTCAAGGGACTTAAAAAACGAAAATGAAAATGAAAAAAAATAGTCTTTATGACGCAACATTTCTCAGTGCAACAGTCCACAATGCAAATATCCTTCATTCGGAGTATGTTGAACATACATACACATTTTTTTGTGTTTATTTTTTTAAGTAAAAAAAAAACCATGTCACCGCAATGATCCAACAGCAGAAATAAGAAAACAGCTTCACGTTTGTACAGCTAGAGACTCTCACTGACCCCCCCCCCCCCCTTCTCCTCCCTATCCCCCCCTCCCCCCTCCCCCTAACACATTCACATCCTCCACACCAGAAAGCAACGCAAGGTCGGCAAAAAAAAGAAAAAACCGACCAGCTGGGTCTCGTCATCGAGGGGTTTCATATCCTTCAGGTGAGTGACATTTTCACCGCCATAACTTGTCAACCCCCATCCCTCCCACCGCCCGGGGAAGGGGGGGGGGGGTGGGGGGGATGGGGACATATGGGAGAGCAGGGGAACGTGGGCCAGCGGTAATTACGTCCTGGCGGATTACATCGCGGCTGCAGGCGTGCATCGCTGACCTTTTCCCTGCGCCTCACCTGCAGGTTTAAATGCGCTGGAACCCGGAGGCGGGTTCGAGATACGCTAACCTGCGGACGTAGAGCTCCTCGGACGCATGCACAGCGCCATGCGGGTCGCCCCCCCCCCCCCCCCCCGAAAGGCCAAACGCAGCCCCCCACCCCCCTGCTTAGCAACCGGGCGACGAGCCGACCTATCAGGAGCGCCGCGTCAGGAGCAGCGTCATCATTCCTCTTTGTCTTTTTATTTTTTTAAGTAAGCCGACATTCACAAACTCTTCAATCACAGGCTTTATAAGGTTTGAGATATTTATGAGGAATACTGAGGAAAAAAGTACATTGCAAAACAGAAGGAAACACTGCGACTGTAGATGCCATGGAGGTCCGCAGTTGGGTGGAATCAGTGGCTGAGTGGAATTTAAGGAATAATCGGACCAAACTTAAAACCATCTGGTATAATTTATTCCGTATATGGAATCACCCTCGAGTACAACATTCAACAATAAATGGAACGACAGTTCACTTGTTTTTTTTTTGTTGTTTAAATTCACATTTGTTTATACTGTTATTTCATATAGTCATGTTATGAAACACAATTCAAAGTCATTTCAAAACCATTTCCCGTAAAATATCGCTCGTTTAATACGGACATTGATTCCACAGTTTTGCTCTGACAGTGCTGGCTCTGAACTATACGCTTAGTGTGGAGTTTTTTGGACCGCTGTCAAACAAGGATCAACCAAGAAAAACATTCTTTTTTTTCTTCTTCTCTGAAGCAAATTCCAAAATAACTAAAAGCCTGAACAGAAAAACATGACCTATTCCTTTGCTGGCCTCGGTGCACAATGCCAGTTTCATAAAGCCTTTTGAGACATTTCCCAAATTTTAAAGAAGGCTTTCACATGCACAGTGTGCCCGACGGGCCTTCAAGGCTCGGGTAAGTAGCAAAGCCTTTCCTAATAAGAAAAATAAAATAATAAAAATAAAAAACAAAATTCAATGAAACAAACTACAGGACATCAAGCAAATGAAGGTGCTTTGAAACATTTGCTAGGGTTTTTTCATTTTTTAATCAAGGGCTCACCAGCGATGATGCCGATACACACACACGTTTCTTCCATCGCGTTTGCGCAACCGGGGGCTACCGGGTTTTCAAGTATAAAACAAAGAAAGCGGGAGGGGATCTCCTTGGCGTGGTTGAGAAGGCAGAACAGAGCAAGCTGGGGGGGGGGGGGGGGGGCGGCACTCTGCAACTCTGGGGCCGAATGGAGCCAGAATCGCACAACAACAACACGATGGATTACCCACAATCCACCTGGGGGTTCCCACACCGAACCACCGGCGGGCTTGATGGAGCGGACATGGGGTACTTCGACTTTATCACCACGGGACCCAAAAGACAATTTCAGTGTGTCCGTTGGGGCCCAAGCACACACCCAGAAAACTCTTGAGCACACTTGGAATTGCCGATCCTTTCGGAACAGGGTGTTTCTGTGCATTGTCAGGCCGCGACCCACCTCCAAGTGGACCGCGACCCGCTTTAGGTCCTGACCCATAGTTTAAGAGACACTGCAGTAAAGTCAGGAAATTAAGCCACAAACTAACACCGTGTTCCTCCTCTGGCCCAGAGGCCCAGAGCCACTGGGGCGTCTCCCAGTGGGTGGGTGGGGGGGGGGGGGGGGGGAGGGCTTATCTCTGGCTGTAACAAGGACTCCTCACCCCTCAACCCCCCTGCCCAGCGTTTTATAACCACGAATGGGACACAACCGTCCAAGGAAACCAAGTGGTGGTGGAGTAGGCAGCTGTCTTTGGCAACAAGTCTGGTGTGTGTGTGTGTGTTCGAGAGTGGATGTGTGTACGTACATGTGTGTGTTTTCACGTGTGTGTGTGTGTGTGTGTGTGTTTGTGTTAGTGTGCGCGAAGCGTGCGTGTGCTAGTCCCTCACCAGCGGAGCCCTGTGTTCATGTCACCTGCGTCCCGCCTCGCTCTGTCTCATGAAGTGGACGTTGTTGACGCTGTCGGCCAGCTCGGGGTACTGGTCCACCGACACCACGTAGAAGCCGTCGTAGCCCAGCACGCGGCCCGAGCCCAGCAGCTGCTGCTTCTCGCCCTCCGTCCAGCTCCGCGAGCACTCCTCGCCGTCCCGCAGTCTCTGGCGCTCGCGGGCCCAGGCGCGCGCCACCGCCCGCTCCCGCGCCGCCTCCAGCACGCGCGCCTTCTCCTCGTCCACGCTGCTGCCGTAGCGCGTGTTGAGGCTGAGCGCGCCGTACTGCAGCCGGATGTCGGTGATGCGCCGCGTGCGCCCGCCCACCACCGCGTTGACCTGGGACACCGTGAGGTTCACGCCCGTCTCCAGCGTGCGCCGGCCCACCGTCATGCCCAGCAGGGCCAGGTCGGCCTCCACCGAGCCCTGCTTGACGAAGTAGTGCGTGTCCATGCCGCCCACGGTGAAGTGCAGGTCCTCCAGGTACGCGGCGTCGTTGAGGACGGCCGCCATGCGCCGCCCGTCCTCGTTGGCCAGGCTGATGATGTCGGTGCTCATGCGGCCGTCGCGAATGGCGAACTTCACCCCCTTGCCGAAGATGGAGCCGGAGGACGCAAACTGCTTCCGGGTCTCGGCCTGCGGGCAGCCCGCGCCCTTGGCCCGGTAGATCTGCCCGAAGCGCTCCAGCTTGACGAAGGACTTGAGCTGCCTTTGGACCTCACACTGCACCCCGAGGAAGGACTGGGCAACACAGGAGAACATAAGGACACCGTCAGTCCCCGCTGCCATGAAACAAGGCTTAGGAGAGTACAGCTTCAGTTAGCATATACTGATATTCACTACACAAATAAAACAAAGGAAAATAAATATGACAGGAAATGTCAATTTCATGTTGATATTATTACCAAGCAGGTAGAGTCACTTGAAATCTCATTGTTCAGCCTTTAACAGACAAGACAATGCAACAGCAAAAAAAATCTAATCTCGGTCAAAATAAAACGGTATTGATATTTTATGTCAATAACAACCCCCTAGCTCTACAGTCCCTCCAGCAGCCAGAGGGACGAGACCCCCCCCCCCCCCCCCCCCCCCAAGGGCTTCCATGGCTCCCAAACTAAAGAAAAACACAACAAGTGTAGCTGGAGACTCGTGCTCCTTCATTAGCACATCAAACATCTCCGCCACTCCGCTGACGCCAGAGGACGAGACGGCTTTTTCGTGCCGCTGTGTTCCGCTGAAACGCTGTGATTAATAGTGTTGGTTTTATGGGCTGCTTTCTCTGCGAATGCTAATGTTTGATCTAGCTATTGTTTCCCCCCCCCCCCCCCCCGCCGCCCCTTTCCCTTCACGACACCATGATGCTAAAAGTTTGTTAACAAACAACAGAGAAACCCGCAAGCCTCGAACACGGGGGGGGGGGGGGGGGGGGGGACAAACATAATTAAAATCTAATTCTGAGGAAATATCGTGACACGAATTTCTGGAGGACATTCTTTACGTCCCTGTTTGTTCATTTTCTTATCAATCTTGAAATAATCCAAATTAAAAAAAAACGTTGAACCTACAGCGAGGGAACAGGGAGAACAGCCTGAGCCTTGTTCATCAGGTCAAATTAAAATCGAATTTAGGTGCAGCTCTGACAGGCCGTCCAAAATGGTGGACCCTGGTTACACAACGGTTGGTTGGCAGCCAAGCCTGGCATCTTTGAAGTTGTGAACACACCACGCATCGCCCCAAAAGGGGGGGGGGGTGTGTGTGTGTGTGTGCGCGGGGGGGGGGGGGGTTGGGGGTGTGTGTCAACGCGTGTTCGTCTCTCTGATCAGTGGTGACATGCGTGGTATTTTAAAAACAGGGTGACATGCCACTCTCCTGACAGCCCGCACTGCAGCAAACATGCAACCTGGAGTCAGTGGGTGGGGACACCACACACCACCCACAACACCACCCCCTCACCAGCACTACCACCACCATCAGTACCACAACTACAACCAGTACCTCCACAACCACCACCCTAACCCCATAACCAATACTAACATCAGCACCAGTACCACCACACCAGCTGCTCCACCACCCCTACCTCCACAACCACCCATACCACCGACATAACTACACAGCCCACAACTACCACCACCACCACAATCACTACACCACCTCCACCCTTACTGTGCCACCATCAGCACCACCCCATCAACCATCATCACATCCACCCCCACTACCAATACTATCAAACCCCCCTCATGACCCCCCCACCCCCCCCCCTCCCACTGCCAGTAGATCAACATACACCCCCGCCTCCTCCCTAGAGACACGCTAGCCCCGTCTCCTAATGTCTACTGACAAGAGGCACTCCTTCTCCAGAGGAGGGGAGTGAGGGGGGTGAGAGAGGAGGGGGGGGAGGAGGAGAGGAGGGGGGTGAGGGAGGAGGGGGTGGAGGAGGAGAGGAGGGGGGTGAGGGAGGAGGGGGTGGAGGAGGAGAGGAGGGGGGTGAGAGAGGAGGGGGTGGAGGAGGAGAGGAGGGAGCCGATCTAATCCCCCCCACCGTGTACACCGTCACACATCCACCACCGCCACTGCACGCATCACCACCAACTACTATCCCCAATACCACCTCCACCTCCATCACCACCTCCACCTCCATCACCACCACCACCACCTCCATCACCACCACCACCATCACTACCCCCCACAATCACCCACCCACACCCATCATGGTGGATGTGGGTGGAGTGGGTCGTATAACTGCTAAACTACTCCCCCCCCCCCCCCCCCACAAAGACGCTCTGTGTATGTGTGTGTTCCTGTTTGTGTGTGTGTGTGTGTGTGTGTGTGTGTGTGTGTGTGTGTGTGTGTGTGTGTGTGTGTGAGAAAACGGGTGTGTAATGTGTGAGTGCTTGTGCGCGTAAGCTGAGGAGGGGAGGCAGGCAGGGGTGTCAGATGTGTGTCCGATCCAGGCAGGGGGTAGCCTACCCTGGGGGTAACTTTGCACCATGTCAGGCTGTGTTTGTTTACCGCGCCTGGACAATGACCCAGTCATCTGGGCCCCAGGCTGGTGTAAATGGGGCGGAGGGGGGGGGGGGGGGGGCGGTGGTTGCAGCAGTGACCTTAGCTTTCTAGTTGAGGTGCCCTCATCCTGGGATGCTGCCAAAGACCGCACCCCTCACCCCAACACCACCACCAACATCACCCTCACAACCACCCCCCCCCCCCTACCCTTACCCCCACCACATCGGAGCACTGCGGGCTGTGATCCGTCCACAACATCAGAACCAACCAGGGGGGTTGGTGGAGCCATACCCACAGGGAGCGATTTCCTCCCCCTGGACCCTGACAGCAGTGCCCTATCCATGGGCTGACACAGCGCCACTGCTCCCCGGGAACCGGGCTCTGGATGAAAGCAGTCACGGAGGAGAACGAGCACTGTGGAAGTGGAAGATGCAGCATGGCTGTCTATATTTATGCTTCAAAGGGCGCTGCATTTAATTGGGTTGCTTGCAGCCGGGGAGCACTGCCATCGACAGAATACCCCGGCATGGTATTCACGTGTTGTTGGCCTTATCTCACTTCTTATGATTATCATTGCGCACTGTGTGCGAAACCATCTCATTTTTTCCTCCCTTTCCCTGCTGTGTAGTCTCCGGAGATCGAACCAAGTAAAGCTTTGTAAGAATACACTGAACAAAGCATCACCAGACTCTAAATCTAGGCTAGTAATGCTATTTAAAGTCACTTTCTTCTTAAATAATGTTACGTTAGTTATGTCCTTTCATAAACACTATGCTTGAGTGTTTACTTGAAGGGCTTTGTGGGCGTAAATAGAAACACACGTTTGCGTTGTTCCAGTCTCATTACTCAGCCAGGCGCCACTTCCTACTTCTTCTCGGGGACGAACATAAAACCGTCTAATGGAAGCTCAGAATAGCATCCGAATGAACTCATCGTGTCCGTTCCTCTTTCAAAAACCCCTCCACCGAAAACAAGATTGAGAAGAAGAAGAAGTACACAGGAAGACGGAGAGTCCAGGGTTCACAAAGAAAACGTCCATCCCCCCAGAGCACGGCGTCTTGACTTACTAATGAGCAAACCCTCGGCCGCGCTCCGAGGCAGCGGCGGCGGAGCCAGAGAACCACGCAGCGAAAGATGACTTATTTTCTAATGCCTTTTTTTTCTAGGCCACGGATAACTACTGGCTTTGACTCTCTATGGGGGCGGTAGACTTTGTAAACTGCGGGGTTGTGGCCAGGTGCATTAAAAGCCGATCTTTGAACACCATTAAAGAGAAAAACTATGTCGATTCAGAATTGGGATGCACCCCGCCGGCTCCTGACTTCTCAAGAGAGCGTTTTCTCCACTCCCGTATTCCATCGCATCCACGTGCTCCCACGTTTGAAACAGAATATCTATGAATAGAATAACATAATCTGGCACTGTACGGGGTCTTTATAGTGCTAACACATGCCACGTTCAGGGGCGTCCCACAGAGGGAGGAGGGTGGAGGGGTGGGGAGGGCAGGGCTTTTGCGACTGTACGGGTTGGTCTCTCGCAACGGATATCAAACAACCCTCCTGGAGCAGACACCATCTCTGAGAGATGGAGGAGGAAGGGGAGAACCAGAGTGGGCTCCATACCAACACCTACTGTATCCTAGTGTCACAAGCTCAAACTCCGGACCAGATCAAAACTGTGTTTCACTTTCCTCACTACATATTCGTTTCGAGTCGACCAATCATGTTGGTAGAGATGGGATCTTTAAGAGCGTGATTGGCTATTTGACAGCTAACACAAATTCGGCAGGCACTAGTAAACTGTAAGACAGTGTCCGTACAGTGTTTACAAATCAACATCATGCAGACTGGCCACTGTAGAAGTACAGGTATTAAAATCCCCTTCTGAAAGTTTAATCTATTCGTGCAAACACATTTCTCTTCATTAGAATATCTCCCTAATAAAAGGAACAGCAAACAAGGAGCTATACTTGGTCCCATGCCATTTTTCGGTTTTTCGGGCCAGGTTCTGTGCCGTCTCCCCCCCCCCCCCCCCCAAGGAGATCTGCTGTTACATAGTAGGACTGCTGGATCCCAGATGCACTGTACCCTGCTCTGTGTACGGTACCCCCCGTTGCTGCACTGTCAAGGCACTGGGGGTGCATTATGGTTCATCCCCCTGTAGAACGGACTGTGGCAGACTGCCATAGTCCACCTCCAGGATCCATCTGGTTGAACTTGCCTCTGTGAGTCTTTGGTGTTAGGCGGTAAGTGTATTTAATAGCCAGTGAACACTTACACGCATGTCAAGGTTTTCCGTACCGTTTCAAATGTTGATTCCTATATTGTTTGTCAGCGACGATAATGACGCATTGTAAACAACCGCAGGGCGGGATGTGTGGGGTTGACTCATACCACCTAGTTGGTCCTAATTTGGGAAGGTTTTTTAATGCACACGTTACATAACTCCTCCTTGCGTGGAATATTAATACCTTGAATCGAATACAATCCATCTTTAACGGCTTCCTCCGTCGAATAGAAAGTGACACTCAGTTTTCACCCTCTATAGTTTCCTTTTCTGCATCTTCAACTGCCTCTCCGTTCAGGCGTTTGCGTTCAGGAATCTAGCCTTCCACTGAGAGTGGTTTCACTCATTACCTTCGAAAGCTTTTAGGGCTTTCCAAAAGGGGGACGAGTCCTGCTCTTACTGCCCATGAAAAGCCTATCATGTTGAGGCGAGGGACCGGGGTGATGTTCACCCGTCTGTTCAGCCCGTTCAGCCCGTCACTTGGCCTGGCCGATGGCTGCCGTTCAGAAGAAGCCGTCACCCGACCCGGGGGCCGTGGCGGCGGCAGCCTGTTCAATAATTCAGGGTGAGTTGGGAGGCGACTAAAAAGGGCTGATAAAGGCGGGAACCAGAGCATGTCTGAGGGTGTAGCTGGGAGCTGAAATCGATGGCAAGTGGTGGGGGGGGGGAATGGAGAGTGAATTTCCCTAATGGCAGAACAATTACAAGAGCTGTTTAGCCTGACCCCCTTTCCCCAAAGAGGAGGACAGAGTGCAAAGACCCGGATCACTGGGCCGCGGTTTGGCCCTGATCACTACCCCTCCCCACCAGTGTGTACACTGAGAACCCGACTCCCAGAGAGCGTGTCTGTGAGCTAACGATTTTTTTGGGAAAGGCAGAAGGCGATCTGGCGGACTGGTGTGAACTATCTTTGGCGAGGTCTGAGGTGTGGAGAACACAGGTGGCGTGGCGGTCTGGCTCACCTTGGTGCTGTCCCACTCCTGCATCTTGAGTTGGGTGCTGCGCAGCTCGTAGGAGGGCTCCATGGTGTCAGTGTTGGGCTTCTGGTAGCCCGGGATCACGTTGTACAGCTGGAAGCCAAAGGTCACCAGCCAGCTGTTCACATCTGTGGAGGGGAGAGGAGGAGGGAGGACGTCGTGCTATGTTAGACGCATATAGGTTGAGCAGCAGGGGGCCGACTTGTTGGTAACAAACTGACTAGGGTAGCAGGCTTGAGGGAATAAGCAGTGGACTGGTCCCTTGGAACGGTGGTACTCAAAGTGTGGGTTGAGAGCCGACTGGGGGTCCACAAGAGGGCACTAAAGGAGCAACCATGCATGAACTGCTTGGTTGCTCTGAAGATAACTAATAAAACGGTAAAAACAAATGTATTTTCATCATGTACATAAGCAAAGATTGTATTTACCATAAATAAATAGTATGCTTGATTACATACAGGCCTTATGCAAGCATACACAATTTAAATGTATGCTAATTTTGTCTCTTTTTTTGTCTCTCGAACATGCTATGATAGCCTATGCTTTGCTGTCGAGCGAGCTAGCAGGCATTTAGGCACATGGCTGGGGCTGGTGGGTGGCTCGTTAGAAAAAAAAAACCGTCTGCATTGGGAACCCCGGGTCAGACGTTCAGCCGAGTGGAGACACAGTCGCTCCCCAGAGGAAACGGCCGCAAGACGCTAACAACAGCAGCTTGGTGGAGTGTCCCCTTGAAGCCCTCTTCAGCCCTGCTCCACACACTCGACCTGGCCACGCTTTGATTACCTCTCCGGTTGGTGGCGATTCATAACAAACAACAGCTACAGGTGGTCCACTAATGACAGATGGCAGCTGGGTCCACAGTGGAGCGCTACACCCTTCAGGCCCGTTCTAAAGCAGCTTTACGTCCGGGGGTCCAGATGTAGCAGGGGTTATCCTGGGGTTTATGGGGGATCAATGATTATCACATGTGGAAAAATATTGAATTAAAGTGGGATTGCACAGGCCTGCGAGTAATTAGCTTGACCTATGGCCCGCTTTCTGTGATATGTTCTCCCTTGTATCGGCGCTACTACTACTAATTAATTACTAACCATTATCCCTCTTGTGTGTATAAAAAGGGGGGAAGGGGCTTGAGGGAAGAATCGGGAGTGCCAGCCTGTTGAATCCGACCAATGGCGGCGCAGCACTCACAATATATTTGTAAAAGACATCAAAATGATGGCTGTGACCCCCGGGGGAGGGGGGCTGGCGTGGCACTGGCACCTTGTGTCACCTGACAAAGCTTTTTTAAATACAAATTTGAGGACAATGAAAGGAACCGGAGCAATTTAGTGAAAGGAATGGAAATGTCAGCGGCATCAATCACAATCGAGGCAGACCCTCTCCGCTGTATCTAACGGTCTGTTTAGCATTCAAATGCCAGCGAGGGCCCTAATGGGGGAGTAGAGCCAAACGACACTCAGTTGGGCTGCCAGGGAGCAGGAAACAGCTCTGCTTAAACACAGAGCTGCCGAGAGCTATTGCTCACCTGAAACAACAAAAAAATATATAACGCGCTTTCTTTTCGTTGTCAAGTCGGGACGAATGAGTGAAGGTTGGCAGATCTCGGCTGTGTGCTTTTATATTGGTTGTCAGACGGGTGTAGAGTGTCGAGAATTAACGGCATAATGTATGTGAATTGGATCTCATTAAATGTACGTGCAGTTTGGTTAAGTGGCTAAAACCAGGACTGTGCAAAACATTGTAAATATTCGAATAGCGCTCTTAACCTTTATAAAATATATGTGAAATTAAAAGGTTTTTGTAATAAGCAGTGACCTGCATCTCAATTCAATGTGTCATACAGTGAATTGAGATGCAGGTCATTAAGGGAAAGCAGGAAAAAGGCTTAAGGACGCCTCCAAATAAACTCCCATCGTCTCGGAGTTGACCCCCCTAGACAGTACACTATCCTCCCTGCAAATAATACCGTATTATTAAGTGTTTTTCTCCTATCATTGTCAGGGTAACAAAAGCCTCATAATGAATATGTATTAATCAGGTTGGTCTCATTGAGAATCGCTTTTACAAGAGAAAAATACAAATGGAATTAACACACCGTCGGTCTGAATTATGCATGTGAAGATCCCCATCCTTTTAGGTTAGAACCGTGTTATTTATATATAATTGTTTTGGTTGTGTCCACTTTGAACAGGGCTCATCCTTCGACGTGCGGACTTGCTCTCAGCAGTGGAGGCCAGAGCTGCCTCCCCTGGCCAGCTCTTCATTGTGCACTCTGCTGGGCAGCTTCCTCTGCCTTTTACCCCCAGCGTACCACAAAGCAACCCAGGGATGATGTGCTCTTTCTGGGAACAGTTCCGACCGCGCGGCCACAGAGGGGTCTTTGCTCCACACCATTGTTTCCTTTGGAGAGCCATAAATGATACGCGGCGCTCACGCAAGCACACGCACACACACACACACACACACACACGCACACACACATCCACACAAAGACACAACACACACGCACACACAGACACACACACACACACAGACATGCACGCAGACACAAACAAACACTCCTTTAAACACACACATGTTAACACAAACACACACAGAGACATACACTCATACAGACACACCCGAACACTCACCCACACACATACATGTGAGGCACGTACAATACATTTTTAAAAAGTCACACAGTCTTTTGCTCTCTTACATACACATGCCCGCACACAAGCTCCAACGCGCACATCCAAACACACACGAGCGCATAGACTCAAATTCACAACCACAGTGGTTCTCTGAGCGGGGGGAAACAAAGTCCCAGCGAGATAGCTCTTGTAACATTTTCCACCTTTTTCAATTTACCGTTGGCAGGAAATACCATCGCACACGCCCCTGTTGTCTTTCGGCAACGGTGTGCCGAAAATCGACAACACAACCTAAACAAACAAAGCGACAAAACACCCAAGTGATTATTCCAGCAGCCGCCTCATGACTTAGTAAACGAGGATATCTGTCAGTGTAGCTTCTGCCGCCTTTGTTCTGTTCCCACACCATCTGTCACCCTCCTGTGTTCCCCCGGAAATCAGTGAGACTCAGTCGTCGACACCGGGGGGAGGTCACCCTTGTAAATAACCGTTTTGGGGGCTAAATATCCCGCGCTCGTTCTGAATCCGCCTGTCATAACTTCAGGTGGTGAGCACGAGTGGTAAACCTTCTCCCTCTAAGTGGAGGACGCCTCCTCTGACCTAGCAGTCGTGGAGAAACGAGCAGCTGATGGTCTCTGAGTGCGGCAGGGGCGTTGTGACCTACCAGTCACAGAGCTCAAAGCGACCTTCTAAGAGCAAGTGGAAGAGGAAAGTTCAGACCCGTCTGTCACGGAGCAACAGGCAGACTGTCTTCTCTCAGCGGAGGATAGACGTTTAGACTTACAGACGGCCTAAGAGTATGGACCCACTGTTCTATATAACTGGAGTATGGATCATCGACTAGCCTCTTCATCTAAGAATGGTATGGCTGATTACAATTTTGGGGATTTTGTTTACGCTTTTATCCAACAACTGAGTCAACAGCCAACTCGTTTGGAGCAGTCAGTTAGGTGTCTTGCTAAGGGACAACACGTATCTAGGAGGAGCCGGGGATTGAACTAGCGACCTTCTGGTTGCCAGCTGACCCGCTCTACCCCCCTGAGCTACTGCCACCCCCCTTGTAGGTAGTTGTATGCTCATGGCCAATCTCACCTTACTAACAGGGGGTATGGACCATCTGTCCTATCTAAGGGGAGCATGGACCATCTTACCTATTTAAAATGACTATGGATCATCTTCTCTATCTAACAGGAGTATGAACCACCTGCTCTATCTAACAGGAGTATGGACCGTCTGACCTTTCCAACAGGAGTATGGACCGTCTGACCTTCCTAAAGAGGAGAATGGACCATCTGCTCTATCCAAGAGGGGTACGGCCCATCCTCTCTCTCCGAGTACAGAATGAACAATCAGACCCACCTGTCATGTAGCACTTGGTCTCCTCGTTGTTGCTCAGCGGGTTGTTGTTCTTGAACATGTAGAGGTTGAAGGGCACGATGTGGTCGCTGTTAAGCCGCGCCCACACCTCGTGGTCGGGCGTGGTCCACCGGCCCGCCATCACGTCGTAGTCCCGCCGGCCCATGTGCACCAGCCGGCTGAGTGGCTCGTACAGCCCGCCCTGGTAGCCCACGATCACCTGGAAGCTGGGGTTGGTGTCCAGGTAGACCTCGCCGAACGCCGTGTACAGGATCTGCTTGATCATGAGGCCGGCGCCGCTGAACACGGCCAGCGGCGTGCCGATGTTGTCGCACGCCACGTAGAACTCGTCGCCGCTGTTGAGCTCCATGGCGAACAGGTGGCCCTGCAGGTCGTAGTACAGCGAGGTGATGTCCGAGCTGGTGTGGTTGTACATGTGGGTGACCCGCGTGGGGCTGGACAGGTCGGCGTAGAAGAACTGCAGGTGGTGGCCCGCGCTGCTGCGGCTGGACACGCGGCGGCCCAGCCCGTCGTAGCGGTAGCGGATGCTCCAGCCGCTCACCCGGTTGTACACCTTGGTGAGCAGTCCGGCCGAGCTGTACTCAAAGTAGTCGTTGCCGCGCTGCTTGAGGAAGCCGTCCTCGTCCACGCGGTACAGCACGTCGCCCAGCCGCGTGATGCGGTCGCGCGGGTCGTAGCGCAGCGGCGTGAGGCGCCCCGTGTTGCCGGGGCTCAGCAGGTGCAGGTTGCCGTTGAGGTCGTAGCTGTAGCGCCACAGGGGCTTGTCGTTGATGGACACCGCCTGCAGCTGCCCGTCGGCGTCGTACTCGTAGGTGTAGCGCGTGGTGTTGGCGTAGGGCCCCACCTTCAGCTCCTTCACCACCACGCGGCCCATGTTGTCGTAGTTCACCATCATCCAGTACATGAGCGAGCGGAAGATCTCGTACTGCACCTCCTTGACGCGGCCGTAGGCGTCAAAGTGCTTGGTGTGCGTCATCACCGCCGTGGTGATGATCTGGTTGATGTCGTAGTAGATGACGCCGAACTTGCCGAACTGCTCCGTCTTGCCCGACACGTCGTCGTAGCGGTACAGGTCGATGGGCATGGGCGTCTCGTTGATGACCGCCTGCATGCTGGTCACCCGGAAGCTGTTGTCGTAGACGTAGTCGAAGCGGGCGTTCACCATGCCCTCCTCGCTGAAGCGGAAGATCTGCCGGTCGATGAGCGGGCCGATCTGCCGGTAGCGGATGGTGCAGGTGAAGCCCTCGCTCTGCAGGTTCACCGTCTTCAGCATGCCCGACACCTCGTCGTAGGAGAAGGCGATGCGGGTGGTGTCGTACAGGATCTCCAGCAGCTTGTCCAGCTTGCCGTACTTGTAGACCACGCGGCGGCCGGTGCCCAGGTAGGTGGTCTGGAGGAGCTGGCCGTCCTCGCTGTAGTCCTGCAGCACCGAGGCGTTGCCCTCGGGGGGCCGGTAGGTGTTGCGGTAGTAGCCGATGGAGCGGGTCGTCTCCAGGGTCTGGCGCGCCACGTTGGGCATGGTCACCGACGAGAGCCGGTCGTTCTTGTCGAACTCGAAGATGTACTGCCGCTGGCTGTAGAGCAGCAGCACCATGGACTGCAGAGATAGAGAGAGAGAATGCCGTTACGACCGCTCGGACCGTCTTCTGGACGCAGCGACTGCTATTTGGCAGTACAGCGGGGTTCGCGCATTTCATCCGAGAACATTGTACTTCTTGGAAAGTCTTTCATGCTAATTTATTTAATTTGTTTTTTTTATGGATTTATTTGTTCACATACCAGATTGCCTCTCAATAAAGAAACAAGTCGCAAGTGAAATAATAACCAATTGTGCGTATCTTAAACACAGCAATTACATAGCGAAACAATTTCACCAATGAAATGTATAAACAACGTTCAACATAACACTAAGTAGCTCTTAATGAGTTCAGCTTGTTACCTACGTAGCTCGTACTCAAGGAAATAAGGCACAATAAACTTCGCAAGATTATTATTCCAATGCACTTTCATGGCAGACCACAGAAAAACTAATTTATTATCAAAAGCATTACTATTTATTTGATTATGATTATAAAACTGTTTATAATTGTTAATTTATTATTTATGTTTTAATTATTATAATTATTATTATTATTATGATATGTATTTTTAATATAAATAATATTGTTCTGGTTATATATTGATAATTGCTATTATTATGATTATAATTGTTATTATTAGTATATTATTCAAGTTTTAGTAGTAGCAGCAGCAGTTATAATATTGTTTGTATTATTTTTCAAAGGGTTAACGTATTAACACTCCAAATTCATTTCCATATTAAAACTAAGCTGTTGATCCTCCCATGACACATCATTTCCTGAAGGGACAGCTCCTTATTTCCTGTCTGTCGGATCCTTTGAACCAAGCAGCATGAGGGACACGAACACAACACGGTAAAATGGCTGCCACAGTCAGTGCACTTGCATGCCACAAAAAACGCCATTAAATTATTTCTATGGCTGTCACAACGGGCTGCCAGCATCTTAGTGCATGGCTTAAAAGAGGGGGCTGACTGCTAACTATTAACAGGGTTACAGCTGTTAAGACACAGCATTGAAGCCTTTTACATTGGCTGCAACGGTCTCGCCTTTAATTAGCAAGCCTCAACTGACATTTCTTTTGGTTCATGTCATTTTGGCTATTTTAGGCTCTCCCACCATGTTGAGACATTGGGATCAATCCCAGCCTTTTTATACAACATCTTATGGCAAACACATCTTAACGTTACGACGCCTCTATCCAGTGGAGACCGCAGTCTGAAATAATAATAATAATCATAACCTTTGTTTGTTTAGCCCTTTTCAAAGGACTTTTACATCAGATAAGCCGGTAGACAGTTAAGAACATGATGGGAGAGATAAAGTAAACAGTGAGCTTTATGCACTTGATAAAATAACAAATATAAACAGTGTATAGGTACAAATAATGTTGATTGATGAGTTTAAGATAAGCAGGAGAAAATATAACCAAGATTAAATTAAATCAGATAAAACAAAAAACAAACATGATTGGCTCGGTGAAGGCTAATTATAAGCTTAAAAAGTAAAATGTTGTATTTTTTAGAGACTTCTAAAATGTCCTCGGTCAAGATTCCACAGGGAGCCTCCACAAAAAGAAAACTTTTTGGATTGTTAAACATTCTATATGGCCTTCAACTGCTGCTCTACAGGTGCAATACATCTCTAAAGAATCAAACACCTTGTCCTTAACTTCTCAAGGTTGATGTAGCTCAAAGAATTCCTGTCTGGGATCAATAAAGAACCATCTTAAATTCTCTTATGACACCTTGTACAGATTGGAGCAGCTCAAAGACTTCCTGTCCGGGATGGATAAAGAACTATCTTATCCTACCTTCTCTAGGTAGGTGTAGCTCCATGATTTGCCGTCGGCAAAGATCTGGGAGGTGATGCGTCCGTTGGGGTCGTACTCCATGCGCACCGACATGGTGCCTCTCTGGATCCCAGCCACGTGCCCCCCCGGGGAGTAGGTGACGTTGACGCCGTTGAGCCGGCTGCTGGGGGCCCAGAGGGTGGGCCGGCCCGCCTGGTCGTACTGGATCCTCAGGGTGAACTTCCGGTGGTCGTCGTACACCTTCTCCGTTCGTGTGATCCGGTCGAAGTCCAGCGACAGCAGGTTCCTATTGTGGACCTGGAGGTGGTACGAGGGATAGAGGGAGGGAGGCAGAGAGGGGGGGGGGGGGGGGGGGGCGAGAGGAGAGCGAGAGTGTGTAAGAGAGGGGGGGGGGGCGAGAGAGAGAGAGTGGGGGACGAGAGAGGGGGGGCGAGAGAGAGAGAGGGGGGGGCGAGAGAGAGAGAGAGAGAGAGAGAGAGAGAGAGAGAGAGAGAGAGAGGGGGGGGGCGAGAGAGAGTAAGAGAGAGGGGGGGCGAGAGAGAGTAAGAGAGAGGGGGGGCGAGAGAGAGAGATTGGGGGACGATAGAGGGGGGGGAGAGAGAGAGATGGACAAAGTAGGAGAGAGGGAGAGAGAAAGAAAGAAAGGGAGAGAGAGAGTGGGGGAAGAGAGAGGGGGGGGGGCGAGAGAGAGAGAGATGGACAAAGTAGGAGAGAGGGAGAAAGAAACAAAGAAAGGGGGAGAGGGAGAGAGGGAAGAGGAGGAGTGAGACAAGGATAATGGGTAATAACGACTAGTGTGGTGTTTACCAACCTTGGACTTTAGGTGTACCACCAAATTGTAATATGCAGACGGTAAAGAATTGATAGATACAACTGCAGTGACTGCGCATGGAGTGTCAGGGCCCTCTTTATGCGCAACATTACCGCAAGAAGGCCATTGCCAGCGGGTAACAGTGGAAAGAAATGGTCACGCTGCAGCAACGCTGCTTATGTGGGCTGTATGTTATTTAGCCACCACAATTTTCTCAAAGTGTAATTATAAAGCAACAACAAATTATCTCAAAACATCAATGTCAACCATTACATTATAAAACAATTGATTAAATGCACAAAGCAACACATTTTGGAAATATCACATTATAAATGTGTCCTAAACTTGAATAAAAGCATGTTCCAACGTGTGTAGGCGTAGCACAGGTCGGAAAAAATGTTTCCAACCTTTTCTAGGAACCCGTTTCTAGCTATGAAAATGTTTGCGACCCCGACTTCTTCCATGGCTGGACATCTGCTTACACAAACATTGTTTAAACCCAAAAACGAACTGCCCGTTTTTGTCTCACAGCCAAAAGGTTCCCGGTTCGAACCCCAATGTCCGTAGTCTGAACTGTAGGCATCCTTGAGAAAGTAGCCTCACAGCCTCTCTGCTCATTAATGACCTCAAGGACAGTGCAGTGTTATCATCAAATATCAGAATGAAAGTAAAGTACAGTAATCAGTTGAATGAATGGGATTTTTTCGTGCCCATCTCTCTTTTTTTGCGGTGAGACCTTGGAACGGGAGTTTCCATCATCAAAAATGTATTTTCAAATTGTTCTCATAGTTGTTTTTGTATTTTGGTTATAGAAAACCTTGAAGTCACGGAGATAACAAAGTGTTGCAGCTACAATAATTACCACTCTAACCACTTTCCTTTGACTTCCATCCAATCCTGAGTCTGTCTGCCTTTTCAAGCTCAGAATCGCCGCGCCCGTTGATCATTAAAATCATTCTGAGCACTTACAGAGGAAGAACCACCAAAGAACGTCTGTGATTTTTGATTTAGCCAATTTCCACAAATTGGAAAAGGGCTGAAGGAAAAAAAAAAAGAATCGATTGGCGCCGGGGAGCGACTGATGTCGGAAGTTTGAGGCGCGTCGAAGCCTCGCGTCGCTCCACCGCCGCCGCACAGACGGGGGCTGCGGTCGATGTGAACTCAGCGGGCTGCGTCTCCCGAGGGCCGCCCCCCTCCCCCCCCCCCCCCCCCCCGTGGTGAGGGCTGTGATCGGGGGCATGTAGACCCCCACTCTCTGAATGGGGTCCGTTTCCCCAGACATCCATGTCGAGGTGGACAGGATGCCGGTGACTGACCCCCGCTGCTCTCTCTCTTTATTCCTTCATCTCTCTTCCGGCGATTCCCCCGACGGGGAGGGGGGGGGGGGGGGGGGGGGGGGGGCGCTGGCTCTAAACTCCGGCAGGAAGGAGGTCTTACGTGGCCGGGGCAGACCCTCCCCTTTCCAGGCCATCTGCTCGATCGGAGGGGAAAATGTTGGTGGAGAGAACCACAGACTTTAATTAAACAACCTCCAGCCCCTTCCTATGCACCACCATCACACACACACGCACACACACACACATTCACGCAAACAAATTCACACACACACACGCACACTCACACCAATATACACAGATATATCTGTGTATATATATACATAGAAATGCACACAAGCATGTGCATATACAGTACACGCACAAACATCACCCACACAACCCAACACACAGACACACAGACACACACACACAAACACGTACACACACACACACACAACCTCAAAACACACACACACACACACAAACGCGCACACAATCACAACCTCAAAACACATACACACACACATACACAAAGACACAGAGTGTGTGTCTCTGATTAACCTGCATGGGCCTCTCCAGGTTCAGAACCAGCTCCCTTGGCAACGCCTCAGCAAGCTTTAAAGCAGCCCCTAAAGCTAATGCTGGCTGCAAGCCAGAGGCCTGCTGGGGGGGGCTGCTGGGGGAGGGGCTGGGGGGAGGGGAGGCCTCCTGGGGGAGGGCTGGGGGGAAGCGGGCCATCAGGCTGTACAACAGCGTCGGAGCCCGTCAGCCTACACTTCAGAATAGGATCTACCTCCTTCTAGTTCCCCCTTTTAATATCTAAACCCACACATTGGTTTGTTGAGTTGTTTATTCTTTATAGATGACATGATATGTTTCGTCCCCGTCTATTGTACTACGTATTTATGTTTTATCACATTGCGTTTTCGTTTGTCATATCCTTGGCACCTCTACTTTTCACCTGTCTACCTCCTGCCGGTAAACACCCAAATCACCTCGTCTGGGGATCAATAAGGAGTCATCTTATCATGCAGGGAGCAGGGAGGGTATCGGCGAGGGGCGGGGGGGGAGGCCTTAGTGGGGTGCGTAGGGCGTGGAGGGGAGGGGGAGGAGGACGTCGGTGGGTGTGTAGGGCGTAGACGGGGAGGAACGACCGGGGGGTGCTATAAGGGTATATGTTGGGGGGGGGGGCTCAGGGTAGAGAAGGGTAGCCTCGTAGGGGTAGGGGGGGCTACAGAGAGACGCCGGGTATTCCACTCGGTTTCCCCAGCGCGGCGCGCCCTCTCATCTGTGAAGGGACAATTACACCGCAGCCAATTAACGTCAGCGGGACCTACTAAGAAGATCACTTTACCCTCGGAGCCAGAGCCGCCTGAAGAGCCCTTCTCCCTGCGGGGGGGTTTGGGGAACGAAACTAGCAATTTGAGCGTGCTGAATGACAGGGGGTGTTTAGGGGAGGGGGGACGGGCCCCCCCCATGGGGTCCCGTGCGGGCCTCTTAACCAGGGCACCGCCAGTCTTGCGAGGAGAGAACGAATGGTAAGCAAAGTTCTCCACACGAGCGAGAGACCTGGGCACCTCTCATGAACTGCAGGGGCAACTCTGCGGTGGCGCGTTGAAACCTGTGGCGACTGGTGTGGCCACAGGTGTCAACATGAGGAATAGACCGCCCCGAGTCAATTACCCCAAAGTCTCTTAGCTGCAGTCCCCTCGCAGCTGTAGCCACTGTATACTTGGTGGTTTACCACCGAGTGTGAGGTTGATGAGCCATTACCAACCATTTATAAATAGAGCCCTTTAGTGACATCACACAGGGGAGTGTCGCACCCCAGATGCACGATGGATAGATCCGCCTACAGGTCGACACGGGCCGACTTTAGCAGCCGGAAGGTTGATCTATCCGTCATGCATCTGGCGGGCTACACTTCTGCTTTTGAGTCGACACGAACGACCGACCGACCGACTGGAGATTGTGGAAGCATGGAGGTGGGGTTGATTTAGTGGTTGGGTGGGCAAGATGCCCTAACCCCTACCTGCTGTTTAGCAACATAACACAAGATGAATCTAAAACAAAAAGAAACATCACTCTAAGTCCCCTCGGATAAACGGCCCCTGCAAAATGACCAAATAGGAAGTCGAAATATATGGCGAAGGATCTTCAATCGTGTTTTGCCGAGAAAGTGTATGACGGAAGTGGATATTAAAACGGCCGGGAGAGAGATCCCTCTTAATATGCGGGACGGTTGGTCGGGCCACGGGAGGTGTGGTGGTGGGGGTCCAGGCTATAGTGGACCGGCAGATACACCCCTGGTGTGTTAGAGGAGAAGGATGAGGATACGGCTGACACGGGGGTCGCTGAGCTGTGAGAAAGCTCTTACAGCTCCCAGCTCTCGGGAGGACCCAGGAACCCACTCAAGTGGGAATTATTTTAAATTGGACAGGGCCGGCGTCAGGCAGATCTTTACGCAAGAGGACGTGCGTGGAAAGGAAGGGAGGTAGTTAGGCCACACTCCAGCAGTTCCAATCAGGGCTCCATTAAAAAGAAACGTTACTCCTGTGAAAATAGCTCCAGTAAAAAGGACCTCTTTAGCCAGACGATGTGCCCAATACGCCGTCACAAAAGTAGCCCCCCCCCCCCCCCCCCCCAAAAAAAAAAGCAAATCTTTTTCGTCGGTTTTCATTACCAATCAAACGCACACTCAGTTAAGTTCACTCCCCCGGTTTAATCTATCATGATATATGAGAGCTGTCTGCTGAAATCACACCGACGCTTCGTTTCTTGAACATACTTAACAACCCGCCGTGCAGTGGGTATGTCAAAAACCGGCAAGTGATACTTCACGTCCTGTTTCCACACACAGCAGCTTCCTGCCTCTGCCTTTGTATTCCAGGCTGAGCGCGCAGCTCCACAAATCTGTGCCTTGGCAGGGAGCGGAAGACTGTACTGTTACATTTGCACAACTACTCCAGCTGACAGCCTTCCCTCCCCCCCCTCCCCACCCTCGCCGTTACCATGGAGACGGACACCGTTCCTCGGCGCAGAATACATTAGAAGTCCTCGCCATCACCGCCCCCTCGGCCCGGCGGCGCCATGTGTCGTTGTGGCGATGGGTAGACCGAGGTACATCAGATTACCTCGCCTGGCTCGGGGCCAAGCGAGCACGCACGCACGCACGCGTGGCGTATCGTACCGTGTGCGGTCAACGAGAACCATCTCAAACACAGATGCCCACGGAGGCCTCACGCACATGTGCTGAGCACAGCCACTGAGGCGCCGCGCCTTCTCTGTTACACACGCTTACCCACACAGACACACACACACACACACACACACACACACACACACACACACACAAACTCACGCAACTCCCAAAAAGACACACACACATATTGACACATATACATCTGGACACACACGCACATCGTGACACATGTATGCACTCATGCACGCACAAACACACACACACTACACACATAGTGACACACACACACACACACACACACACACACACACACACACACACAGCTGCTGAGATTCCCATACATTGCAAACCGAGTGGCACAAATGCACACATTTCGATGCCACATGAACGCACACACTGCTGCTGTTTCCCATACCACAAGCACGTACACACACACACACACACACACACACAATGTAAGACAAACACACTTGGGGCGATACATTCTGATCCACATCAATACACACTCACACACACACACACACACACCAACACACACACACACACACACACAGCAACACACATCCACACACACACACACAGGCAGCCACGCACATAATATCACTTGACGTGCCACTCAAGGTCGCTCGATGATTTCAACCGCACTCATCCTTCTGCTCATGTCATTAGTGGAGCACCCCAGCCCCATCCTCCTCCCCCCCCCACCCCCCGGGGGGGTGGGGGGGGAGGGTCTCTTGCGGCTCCATACATTAGAGGCTCCCACTTGTAGAGGAGCGACGCAACCATTAAGTGAACAGCCCATCACGCGCTAAATGGCACCTCCCCCATTAGCGTTGTCTAGCGGAGCATATGGAACACGAGTTCAACAAAGGGCCCCGCGCGACGCGTTTACCGCTGGAAAACAAAACACACGACAACAGCTCCACGGGCCAATTAGTCTGAACTCCCGCCGCAATATCGTCGGGTCTCGAATGATGTGGGGAATCGTTTAATGGCCGCGCGAGCGGAGGCGGGTGGCGTTTCCTTCAGCTCCGTGCAGGAACACAGAAACGTAGATGTTGACGTGAACGTAGAAAGAGGTGACACCGGATATGTCACCTGTATTCAGTGCACTGCTGCACTGCTGTTTGAAGACACTGCGATCCGCGCTGCAGCTGGGGAGAAACGTTGTAAATCCAAGCGATCTGTGATACTACATTATCAGGTAAAGGAACGTTCTTTTCCCCCCCGGTATCTCCCCGCCCGGCCTGGGCTCTGGGCGGGCGTTGCCGACCGAGTCGCACCGATTGACCTCTTGGGTTATTGCTTCTCTGCGGGTCTGACAGCTGCAGTGCTAAAACTGAACAGCAAACCATTTTATTCCCCCGGTCGCCGCCCGTCCGTCCGTCCGTCCAGAAGACAGACGTCAGTCAGAGCTCTGGAGGAGACGAGGAGCAGGCACTTTGAAACGTTAAGGTTTCTGAGACAGAGTTGAGGTGTTTAAGGCGGTGGGGCTGGTGGTGGTGGGGTTCTATCGGTTCCTGGTGACTCAGTACTCAGGGCTGGTGACTGATTTTTAACCCAGGGGTTGATGACCAGACTGGGGAAGGGCCAACACCCAATTCTTCTACAGCCTCGTGGACACACATCAAAAGGGAAGCTTCCCCCAGGACGCTCACACCTTAAATGTCACGGTTATATCAGTTAGAAACCTGAGGTACCGCTCAGAACCGATGCCTTCACGGCTCACTTACCTTCTGAGGGAAATACTTTTTTCTGTCTGACAGACACCGTTCGTTTGCTTCTTATTTTCGATTCATCAAATCACTGAAGACTATTTCCGGAGATTAAAGGTGACATATTGTGAAGGACACCTTGAAAGCGAAAATGACTTCATATATTTTAAACCGTGTGTGCTCTGAAACTCTCAGATCCCCAGCTGCATCTGGTGTCTTGAGTAATATCTGGTTTTACTTTGTTGTTCTATATATTATAGGTTTTATAATAAGAGATGGATATGCTTTTCATGACAATTGGGAGAAACATGATGCATACAAGTATGCAATACTGTCTATGAAGTTGTATAACAGTAGTGTAGTACTGGTTCGTAGGTGTTACGGATCATCACCATGGCAACGGTAAACACAAGGTCAACCCTGGTCAACACGACTCAACACCAAAGCAAAACCTGGTAAACTCTAAACTCTAAACACTAAATATTGTTAAACCCTCCTTATGAGGTCACGGCCGTGTCACGACCGACACAAAACAAGTTTCAATTGTACAACCAAAATAGAATTGTATCCTATATGCAGCAGGCGGAAAAATACAGCCACCTTTAGATCAGGCTCCTTGTGCTTTGCTCTGTGGAAAATGATTTAATCCTAGTATTTTAGTCTTGTCCACTGTTGTGTTTGATTCTCTATATTTCTGGGTTGCACTAAAAATATAACGCAAATTCCGCCCTCTGTGCCCTTTGAGTTTCACCCTGAGTATCGTCACCACAGCAAGAAACGGTACACTGTACGATTGCATCATCATCGCTACGGCAACACACGGTGAAACCGTACCGTATGCATCATCATCGCTACGGCAACACACGGTGAAACCGTACCGTACGCATCATCGTCGCTACGGCAACACAAGGCGAAACCGCACCGTACGCATCATCATCATCATAGCCACGGCAACTGACAGTGAAACCGTACCATACGCATCATCATCATCATCATCGTCATCGTCATCGCTACGGCAACACTCGGTGAAACCGTACCGTACGCATCATCGTCGCTACGGCAACACAAGGTGAAACCGTACCGTACGCATCATCATCATCATCGCCACGGCAACAGACAGTGAAACCGTACCATACGCATCGTCATCGCTACGGCAACACTCTGTGAAACTGTACTGTGTGCATCACCATCATCGCTACGGCAACACTCGGTGAAGCCGTACTGTGTGCGGTACCGATGGCTCGGCCCGGTTCGGCGAGCGCGCCCTTACCCGGAGGCGGCGTCCGTACACGGTGACCTGGCCGCGCGCCTGCTCCTTGCGCTGCCGCCACTCCACCAGGTTGAGGCCGTTGTCGATGGCCAGCGTCACGTTCCTCCTGCTGACCGTGGGGTTGACGGTGCCGGCCAGCAGGTGGGGCTCCGTGTGCAGGGACACCTCCATGCCGTTGGCCAGCACCAGCCGCAGCGAGCCGTCCAGCCCTACGTAGTAGCTGTTCCTCACTTGGTCTGCGAAGGAGGATCAAAAGAGAGGGGGTGGAGACGTGAGAGGGGGTGTGGTTGTCAGACGGTCTGGGGATGATGTCACTTCAGCGTCGGTTGCATGGGTTGAAAGCAACGTTATAAACGCTTTAATAGTCCTGATGGAGACTAAAATGCATTATTGTTTTATTACATGTTAGTATAAATAGCCCCCCCCCCCCCCCCATGATACAGCAGCTTCTAGGACAACAAACAGCAGATAACAACACTGGGTTCTAGTTGAGGGTTAGGGGGGGGCTAGGGCCATGTCTAGGGCTCAGGGTTTGAGGCTGGGGCCCACTGTTAGCGCTTAGACATAGCTTCCGCTCAAACCGCTCATCTATGAACGACCTGCCCTCTTACAACAACAACAACAACAACAAGAACAACAACAACAACAACAACTCCTCTGACTTAAGACAAGGTCTTCCAAAACCTCCGCCCTGTATTTCTTCTGTAGTCGTGGACGGGCAGTCCTTGCTGATGGTTAACCACTACAGTGAGCCTGATTATTCACACATGGGGGCGGGCCGGTGTGTGTGTGTGTGTGTGTGTGTGTGGGGGGGGGGGGGGGGGGGGGGCACTGCATGTTTGCACTTTCTTAAGTGAAGTTAAAGGACTAAATCAAATATTCATCTCGGGGGAACACAAACATAAAGTCGTATGAAATGGCTGCTCAGCAGAAAGGCAGCGGTGGCAGCCGTATTTAACCGGGAGGGGGACCGTGTTTCTTCCCTGACAACGTGATCGATATAGCAGAGGATGGGGGGGGTGGGTTTCCGAGCACTGTCGGAGTAAAGTTTTACAGCTGCACCGCCCGCCCAGAGCGCTGGGGAATGAAACCTATCAAGGCGGCGAGCACGCGTACTAGCCTGTAGCCCGGATAGCCAGTCACACACGCACACACGCACACACACAAACGTACACCTGTACACAATCATTCATAAACACTCTTCTTAGACACCCACACTCACAATCACGCGCATGCACGCGCGCACACACACAGAAGCACACACACACACACACACACACACACACACACACACACACACACACACACACACGCACACGCACACGCACACACACACACACACACACACACGCACACACACACACACACACACGCAGGCCGGTGAGTCGGTTGTCCCCAGGTGAAGGCAGGCTGTGCTGAGCGCCAGCCCGGTTGACTAATGTAACCGGGGAACATCTCGTGTACATTCATCAGACAGAGGCACTCCCTCTCTCCTCTCCTCACACACAGCGACAGGCCAGGGACCCTCTGCCCAGCACACCACTCATTACCAGCAGCCCAAAACTAATGACTTGTCAAACAAGCCCATTAATTCATCGACTTCATTCAACAACGGGCAAATATATAAATGAACACGCGGATGAATAAATAAAACCTCCCCAAACCGGTACAATGTACACGCTGCAGTGCCTTCTGGGAAATCCTGACATGTACCGTAGTCGGGTGGGGTGTTTAGCCTTCCCGTTCTTGTGTTTTGTTTGTTGTTTGCGGAGGTTACGTCTAGCGTTTTGTTGCCCTTTCCTTGAGTGGAGGGCCTGAAGATATGTGACGCTGCTGGGAGCCGAGGGATTGTATTGGTCGGAGGTGGGTCTGACCTTACATTGGCCCATACCCCTGTCCATCACACAGACACTTCAGGGATTGGTCAGTCCTCTGGGACCGAGCGGGCCAAGAGGAAGCAATATTGCTGAACGGGGAGTTGGCAGTAATGCGCTCGTAAAGCGTTGAGCCCCCGCGACCTGAGAAACTGCAATGATGTTTGAATGCGCCGACGTGATCCAATCAGAAGAAGGCCAATCGAATCACTGGAAGGGAGCTTGACCGAGAGGGTCGACGTAAAAAACCCAAAAACATATCCTCCGACCTCTGCACATTCCCCCGTGCAAGCTGTCGCATTTATCTAGGACAAAGAGCATAGACTGTCCATCTTTATTACTTCTTTGGGCCGTTCCTACTCTCATCTAAAAAAAAAAAAAATGTATTTTTAACTTTTACATCTTTTACACTTACGGATGTTACGGACACCCAAATCTCCCACCTCGGAGCAAAGCAAAGTACCGTTGTATCACACCTCCTCTTAGCAAACAACAGCAGCCCACCGTCTGCAACGCGTCGGGCGGCCGGGGGGGGGGGGGAGGGGGCGTTCATGAGGGGTATAAAGACCAACCAGAGGACCTCAGAACGCCGCGGCGGGTGTCCGGCGATCACTGCGCTGCGTCACGTTTACAATGCGGACACCAGGTGAATTAATTAGAGGAGCAGAGCGTCCGGGGCGCCGGCCCGCCCCCCCCCGGAGCAGATGTCCCGGACAAGGTCAGCCGCGCGGGGGTGACCGGGGCGACCCGGCCGGCCAGTCAGCCGGACACCGGAGCTCTGCTTCTTGCGTTTCACAGCTGCCCCCGCGCGGCCCGGGAGAGGCCAGGGCGGGGCGGTGCGGATGTGGAAGAGAGCTCTTTGGAATCAAACGGTAGACTCGGCGAGAACTGGGGGCAGGAGGAGGAGGAGGAGGAGGAGGAGGAGGAGGCGGAGGAGGAGGAGGAGGAGGAGGGGCAGGAGGAGGAGGAGCAGGAGGAGGAGGAGGAGGAGGGGCAGGTGGAGAAGGATGGAAAAATCGTTACAATCTTTTAGAAATTGAAGGAGGGCTGCTGAGTTCAAAGCTATGAACCGGTAATCAATACGGCAGCTGGTCAGGCACAGAACAGGATATCAGAACGCCCGAAGAGGCGGAGAGTAAATCAGAGAGAGAGAGAGAGAGAGCGTGAGCGAGAGCGAGAGCGAGAGCGAGAGAGAGAGCGAGAGCGAGAGAGAGAGCGAGAGAGAGAGAGAGAGAGAGAGAGAGAGAGAGAGAGAGAAGGGGTTTCGATGCAGCCTCTGACTGCTAGGGTCTGATTGCGTTTCCTAAAGCCCCGACATTTCCTCGTGGGCCCAACAACGTTGTTTTATGAATTGGCCTCGGAGACAGAAAATCAATGTGTTTTCATATTGGTAAACGAAGTGTACACGACTACAAAGAGTTTGGAGGGAACATTCGGAAGAACAGCAAACAAGCAGTTTTCACAAGTCATGCACCCTGCACCGGGAAATCACCTCAGCGCAACGTGTAGCCTCACAGCTAATTGTGAGACGGAGCCTCTGCACGGAGCGCAAAGCCCGGTGTGGGGTGAGGCTTTGTTTACGGGGCGGCTATAGAGAATCAACCAGACGGATGTCATGTCAGCTGCTCCTGCAGCATTAAAGGATTCAGAGCTGACGGAGTGGACTGCAGGTCTGGGGAGGTGGGCAGCAGAGAGCGGGATGTGTGGGAGGGAGTTGTCAGTGCACTTGGCGGTGGTAGACTTTATCGGTATGTGTACGTGGTAGCGATGTTGACAAGGCAGACACCATCAGGTAAGTGCAAGTAAACACACTGGATAATAACAGACGTTATCAGGTCAAAATTAGGTTATAATTTGAACGCAATTTTGTCTCCTACAAATCTACAGATTTTTAAAAAAAACAACAACATCCTCGTTCTGCGCAGATCTCATGAGCCTTATCACGAGATCCCCATGAACATTGATCCACAAAAAAAAGTACATTCATTAAAAAGCAAATCCCAAAAAACCCACTTCAAAATCCAAACCCCACCACACCAACATGAGAGAAGTCTTCCCCCCTGATGGGATGGCGAATGAATCCACTCTATGATCCGAACATGATCACCGGTCCCCAATACCCAGTCCGACACCAGATACGGGACCCTTCTGGCACTCCGAACGGTTCCGGGGATGGGGTTGGCTCACTCAACCCCCCGGCCCTCCGGAGGCTGCTTACCCTGCATGAGTGTGTAGAAGGTCCCGGAGGCGGACAGGTTGGTGGTGATGGTGATGTCCTCCTTGTTAGAGCCCTCCGCCTGCACCCGGACGCTGCTGTCCATGTCGGAGCGGTAGCTGCTCACCCTGCCCGTGGGGTGGGTGACGTTGGTCAGGCGGCCGTAGGAGTCGTACCTGGGAGACAAGCGGAGGGGTAAGATACTGCTACTGAGCTGGTTGGCGGAAGCTTTTCTCCAGTTTTTCGTGAATGAGAAGTTGGGGGGGGGTTTTGCATCGCGCTCATTAATCAATACGTCAACTTTATTTGTATAGCACTTTTCATACAAGCAAATGTGAACACAAAGTGCTCAATCGCGACCTCCCCCTCGTGCCCATCCATACCCAAAGCGATAATTTTCTGAAAATAAATAAAGGGACAAATAAGTTGTTTAATTAAAGGCCTGAGTAAAAAGGTTGGTTTTGAGTTCGTCCTTAATAATATCAACACTCTCTGCGGCCATCAGGTCATCTGGCAGGATGACTGATGATGACTCATGGATGACTAGTAGATAGAAAGCAGGTTTGGGGTTTGACATCGGAACATAACCACTAGACGTTTATGGCCCTGCCTATCGTACAAACAAACACGCAAATGGGAGTTGATCTAACAGTTTAAGCCCTCAGAAGCTACTCTAAATGTCATTCATGGAATTGTTGCCTCACAAAGAGCCAATCTTAGCATTTTATGTGTTTAAATGTTTTCCAAATCACTTAGTAGGTTTATTTCTCTATATATGCTGTTTAAGTCTTTTAGCGGGCCTTGGATTGCAGGTTCTTCGCTAATGTAACCAAATAAGGGAGAGCATCAGACAGAGGTCACCCTGGCTGGCAGTTGATTGCGTGACTAATGACATCAACAGGCACTAAATCTTCAGCCATCCAGACGCACCGACCCCAACACCCTGCGTCTCACTACAGGGGACGTCATCCCTACAGTTCGGGGGTTTAAGTAAGCCCTTATAGTAGCGCTTAGTCCGCTTTAACTGTCGGATGTGTGCATTTACACATCTAGGTACTAGCATAAATAATTCAACGCAAAAGAAAAAGCTGACAGGTAATCACAAGCAGGACGAGGGAAGCACACACCCCTTCGCTCTGAGAAAACCACTTATTAGTCTGGAAGATTAGTGCTATCACCTCATCTCATTATGCAGCCGAAGGAAAACGGCGAGTGGTGAAGTGAAGGGAGCACCACGGAGAGAGAGAGACGGCATCGTGCCCGGCCCGTGTGCTAGCGAGCCGCTTCACCACACACACAAACACCACTGGGCAGATTGTCTCATTTCTCTGAGAGAGAGCGCACGGGCGCGGAACAATTTGAAATCCTTCAGCTTGTCAGGGGGGTTCAGAATGAGCGAGCGGTACATTACTTGAGCATGAAGCCCATTACCTGCGCGGTGAATACAGAGTGGAGGCTCGTCTCCGGCTCGACGCTGTCTGGCTAGCGTAATGAAACCCCGCTAATAAATGAGAGGACTGGGAGCCGCTCGCGAGGTGTTTCCTCTAAGCATTCATCTCTAATTTTCAATATGGGAGAGGAAAGGATATCGGCGGAGGAGTCCTCCACCAGCGGATAAATGTTATCTGATACCGCGCTCAGCCCCGGGATGCGTTGATGTGTGACCCGGGCGTTGTGCATCGCCGTGACGCTTACGGGTGCTAGCGAAAATCCAAAATAGCAGTGGAGCCGTTTTTTATCTCCAGCGTTTGATTTCCCTCCATTATGTATCTCATCGCTATGACTATTGTCATCCCATCGGAGTATCTCCCCTCCATTGTTCGCACGACGAGAAATGTAATATTTAGCTTTCTGTAAACGGGAGCGCCAGCCCCCTAAGAGTTCTTAATGGACCCCGCCGACTGTACCCCCCGTCAACGCCGCCGCCCGACGCCATCGCATGCTCAGACAGTCCCCTGAAAAACCCACGGCATTCCCAGCGCCTGCACACACCCCGAACAATGGAGCCAGCTGCCCGGAAAGAAATCTCATTCCAAGGCAATACAGCGTTTTCCTGGCTTGATCACTGACCCAAACTCTGGGGCGTCTCAATTAGGGCCTTGAGCAGGAGGCTCTCCCCTTCTCCTCCCGGGGACTATTATCTGGCCTGCCCCGGACAAGAGGCGGTGCAGGGGGGTAGGCCGATGAGCGGTCCGGGAGCAATTGTTCTTTCCCCCTGGATAGCCGCGAGTCCATTTGGATTGCATCACCTCCGGGTCAGGCGCCTGCTGTCTGACCTTTCACATAGGACGTCGACCAAGGGCCGACCACGCCACGCGTCCGCTCACCACCGCTCCTCCCATCAGCCCCCCGTTGTCCAGCCTCACTTCCTGACTCCCACCAGCACAGCCTGTGCCACAACTCTGCTCTAGAATCTTCTAAATAGGAACGTACAATGACCCATATCTTCTACTTCTTTCCTTCAAACCTCCCCTGCTCCTCCTGTTTGACTAATCATGCTAACGAGGACAGACTGCTCCGTTGGGAGCGTTGAGGGAAGTGATTCTATGTGAGTCACATATCGTCTCAATGACAGAATCAATGGAATCATTTGACGCTTAAGTTCAGAGCATCAGAAGGTTCTTCGCCGCTGCGAGCGCTCGCCCGCGTTACTTAACAATTGCGCGACGGTCCGGCTAATTACAAAATTACAATCCTCCCGCCTTGCTCGTATCATAAGACTGATTAGCTTTGCCGGTACCCTCGAGCCTCATCTCTTTATCCATACAAGCACAAACATCGCAGGGTCAGCGCGTGGTCTGCCCGCTGTGAAACCCGGAGCGGATCCGGTTGCACAGGGTTACCGCCGTGGTGTGACTAGCATGTGTCCTCTCTGCGTGTTCCGCTCCGGCCCGTGCTACCGGGTTTTGTGTTTTACACTAAATCTTATTTGGTCCATAGGCCGAGACATTTAAGCACACGTTCATTAGTTTGTGGTGTGGGGAGGGGGCCGAGCGGGGAGATGAATGGTGCTGGCCCTCCTTCCGACGTCCGCAAATTACGGCTTTGACCCTGCGGTGGTGGGTTGACCTTCAGAGCTAATTATGCAAAGAAAACAGCGTTTGTGTTATGATGTCTGAATGAAGTATGGGCGGTGGAGATCGCTCGCAGGAACGTATGAACTGATAATAATACTATAGTGAACGTCGTTCCTTCTTTTTTTTTTTGCTTAATCTCTTTGAGTGATGTGCGTGATTATAGTTCTTATTGCGAGGACTGTGTGTTGTGGTTGAAGGACACGTTGAGGGCAGATGTAGTTTGAAAAACAAAAGGGAAAAAAGAAAGCAACACTATAGCACAGGAATTTGTTCAACGTTGCGGTTGTGGGGGCCATTGGAGGAAAATGAAATCGAACAGGCAGATAAAAGCCACCTATAGCTGCCTGAGCTGCACATTATGCATGCCACCTGAACTCCAATGCGTGTGTTAGCGTTGCCCCACAGCTGCTGCTGAGCCACCCTGTCTGTATGCTAATCACAGTATAAACATGATGTACAGATCCTCTTGTCCTCGTGTAGCATTCTAGGTGTGCAAACAAAAAAAAAAACGAAACAAATAAAACCCTCCAGTTTCCTCGCTCTCCATATTTTAATCTCAGCAAAATCCTTTCTGTGCTAATCGGTTGGGTTTTGTTTTGTTGTTCTGTGAGTGCTGCTCTACAAAGCAGCGAGGACACATTTTTTAAGGGAAATACAAAAGGAAAATAACTAAAGTGAGCTTTGGATACCCGTTGGGGGTTTCGCAAGCCCGTGGGCTCATCACTCTACCTTTCTAAATATCTCCACGCATGGCTGAATTAGCTCAATTTCCACTTTATCTCTTCTGGTGTTTTTTTTGCACCATTCCCCGTACCGCTGTCGCTGACGACAAGAAAATCAAACACGGGTGATAAATGCCTGCTCGGATTAATCAAAGCATCCGGTTAGGTGTCAAAGTGTTCCTCTTCTCCAGTGAGGTGTAACAGATGCCTGACCAGCCCATCTGTTTAATCACACGTTTTTTGAGGAATACCCAGTTAGCCATGGATCCATCCGGTAGCCAGGAATTAGCTGACTCTGACTGCCTCTATAGAACAGAAAAAAATAAAAACTCTGAATGCTAGTCTTCCAGCGCCGGAGATAGAGAGATGACGCAATAGTTCCCTCTTGTCGATTTTGACCCAATCAACTCCTACCTCTGGCTATCTCATTATGCTTACACTAGCATGTAGCCTCAAGCCGCCCGGGGCTGGGAAAAAAAAAAAAACTTGCTTGGCAAAAGCTATATGCTTTTCATGAAGCACATAAATCCCGGCAAGCGATGAAGATGACGCGCACAGTCTGTCACCCAAAGCGGAGGTAGAGACACGATGAGTAACCCATCACCACCAGTAATCTCATTTGGCATGATAACAGCAAATAGGATTACAAGCATAGCAACGCAGACCTTGTATTCTGAATGACAAAACACTCACAGGCATAAGGAAGGGGCTCGCGTGTCGTAGTGCTCGACTCAGACGTAGGAAGGAGCCCTCGAACTGCTACTTAACGCTCATACCATATTTGGCAGGTACTTTTTGCCTGTTTCTTTGGGTATTATGTTGACATCCTGTACACCCCAGCAGAAAAGCCTGTGATCAGGACATCCTATTCCCGCTAACCAACTGTTGGGTATAAAAGCTCCAGGGATATGATGAGAGACTTTAAGCACACATCTGGGAGTTAACATCTAACTCGAAGTTCCAGACTCTAGCACGAAGACAGGGAGAACATTTTAAGATATACCAAAAAAATTGTAAACTCACTCGTAGAACGTGGTCCATCCGTTCTCGTTGGTCTTGGTGGCCAGCAGCCCCGAGCTCCCATGGTAGGTCATCACCGCGAGCTCCTGGCCCTGGGCTGCGATGGTTTTCAGGGCGTTGTTGGTGCCCACGGTGAACCAGAAGGTCTGGCCGTCGGGCACCATGAGCCACAGGGGCATGCCCGTGGTGTCCCGGCGAATGGTCACCAGGTTCTTGTTCTTGTCCACGACGGAGGCCAGGTCCCCCTGGCCCGAGTACGTCAGGTTGTAGAGGTGGTCCCCGGTGGTCAGGCTCTGGGTGTAGATGTGACTGCCGTTGGCGTCAAACAGGTAGAGCTCGTCGTGGATGGGCGACGACACCTCGTACATGTTGAGCGGGTTCAGGTAGGGCTTGTTCTTGCGCACAAAGCGGATGCGGATGTTGGCCAGGTCGGCGATGAACAGCTCGCCGTCGGGCGACACGGCCAGGGACGACGGCGCGTTCAGCTTGGCGTCCTTGGCGTAGCCCTCGTCGCCCGAGTAGCAGTCGCAGTTGGCGTCGTTCTTGCAGTCGCAGCCGCTGGCCGCGCCCGCCACCAGCGAGATCTCTCCGTTGGTGGACACCTGGCGCACGCGGTTGATCTTCTTCTCGTCCGACTCGGCGATGTACAGGACGCCGGTGTGAGACACGGCCAGGGCGTTGGCCGACTCCAGCGTGGCGTGGATGGCCACCTTGCTCAGCAGGAAGTGGTCAATGCCCGGGACCTGGCAGTGCATGGGCCGCCCGGCGACGATGCGCACCTGGTGGTTCTCCGAGATCTGCAGCACCACGTTGTTGTCCAGCACATACAGGGAGTTGTCCAGGGGGCTCACCGCCAGGTCGGTGGGCCATTCCAGCCGAACCTGAGCGGAGGACACACAAACGCACACGCACACACACCGAAAAGATATCAGCTCACTGGAAAAAAAACTAGGCCATGCACTTATTGATCCATACATTTTTCATTTTTATCAGAGGTAAACAGTCTGTCGGGGGAAAAAAAAGGGGTCGTTGAAAAGTGCACACAAAACTGAAAAGGTGTCCCTTATCTCACAGCTTAGCCAGAATGCAAAAGCCTCTTTATATTCTCTTTTTCCAGGAAGAACTGATCTGATAAGCCGGAAAATATCAGGCCGGCACGCTTTTAACGGAGAAAACAAATACATGATTTTTGAGATGGGAGTTGATAACAGCAGCAGCGGGCGAGGTGCTGGGGAGAGGCGAGAGGTGTCAAATGATCTGATTAACCCCCCCCTCAAAGAACAAACGCCATTGTTACCTTTCACTCTGGCTGTCTTGAGCCTCGGCCAGCGCATCCATCTCATCCCCAGAGAGCCCATCTCCTACTTAAGGGCTATTCATTTAGAGATGCACCAAGACAACGGGGGGCTGTGCACATGAACTGGGGGAACACGCTCAACAAACGCGAGCTCCATCAATCTCTTACCTCCCAAATCACGACTTATTGTTCTGCGAAGAATGCATCTCGGTTGCTAACAAGAGAAAATGATTGGACTCATCCCATTGGACGGTCTCCTCGGCACTTATGATCCCAGGGGGACTTCTCAGAACATAACACCGACGGTCTCATTTCAATGGGAGCCCAAATAAAAAGGAGCCTGATTAAAAACCTTGTCCTTATTTGCGGGAAATTACAATGAGGGGGTCGTATTCTTGGTGACCCATTATGGCGGCAGTCTAGGCATTGATTCGGAAAGGCTCATCCTGAAACTTGGAAACGGGATTGGGTGTAAAATTACCCAGCAATCATCATACTTCAGTAATCTTTCATAATGATGTAGTAATGCCACGTTCACAAACCCGGGGCCGTGGAGAGAGCAGTCTTCGGAGAGGTTTGTTCTTTCGTAATGTGGCGTAAACTATTGCTATGAATGTTAAGAAGAATTGAACATATTTTGAAGATTATAATGCATATAAATGAGTGGAACAAATTACCATGGTGCACAATGTCCTAGATGGGTGTTGGGCGTTGTGACAGCTCTGGGGGTGTCAGCACAATTTAGAAATGGAGTGAGCAACCCCTTGGTGGCGTCGACTCAACAATTACTCAGCCAATAAATAAATGTTGGATGCATTTTGAACACAATCTAGTCATTTCTAGATTAAAGAAAGTCACAGGCAAATAGAAAATTGTCCATGGTTAAGCACTCTCTATTGCTCTTTTGCACAAAAATAAAGAGAGTAATTTATTAAACATCTGATCCAGCATCGCTTGCACAATATTTGAGTCACTACTTTAGAGGGCATGATTACCACAGGAACTCACGACAAGCCACAGTGAGGATCTTTCTTATTACCTACGCAGCGCCTCAGACTCGCGCTCGTATTGTTCCATTTAACGGCTGCATGGGAATCTCTGAGATCGTGCAGCAGTGACTACATCTCCTTTTGTGTCTCTTTGCAGCGCTGGATAACCCTGTCCACCTGTGACTGGCGTAAGCCTCACAGCTCTTAAAAGCTACCCAACCCCGCCGCGACACACAATAGAGAAGAAGTACACAAGGAGGCATATCTTTAGCCCCGGCCACAAAACAGAAAGCCCACAGCTCGCTCTGTCTTTTCCCAGTGTGTGTGTGTATGTGTTGCTGAATTGCTTTTAACTTGGCCTTCGAAATGGGGGGGATATTTCCAATTTCTTAAAACCTATTTCTTGTCAACACCGTTGGTTAAATATTTCATGAGCCCCGGTGTGGTAGGGACCCTGGGGAGACGTGCTGTAAGGAGGGCTTCACACTGCTGGGAAAATGGGGGGATATTTCCCCAGCTGCCGTCCCAGTAACACATTCGGCCGCGCAATCATTCCCGGCTCCGTTGTGTTCGGCGGCGGGTCGGCTGTCATGTGGGCGCCGGGAGTCGACGATTTCGCCCAACCGACGGACAGCCCCGAACGCCACTTGGATTTAAAGCACAGTTATTCCACCGGCGGCGTGAATGGTTTTCCATTTCATGAGCTGCTCCCCTTCTCTAATCTCATCAGAGTGATGTCCGTCCGCATCCGTCCGTCCGGATTTCAAGTCCTCCCCGGTTTTCAGCTCTGTGTTGTCACGGGAGACGAGATGAAGCTTTCTGAAGCTTATGTAACATCCTCAGAGTTATACCCTATTTAAATCTATATATACATTGGAGGGAACGATGTATGTGTTCAAATATGTACAATTATATGATAATGTATACATATATGGTCATTTGCATTCAGCAAGCAAGGGGGGTTTGTCGAGCCCTTTCCCTGGCTGTATATTAATGCGGTCAGAGCCTTAAAATAACAAGTTGCCGGACCTAAAGACCCTCGATAGGAGCATAATTATGGTAAAATATTTCCCGCCGAGGTCACACTCCTGACCTTGCACATTAAGACGGCACTGAGCAGGGTTATGATTATTAATAAAACCATCAAGGCAACAAAGCATATGGAGGGGCGGAGCTCTGAAAGGTCAGCGCGGTGTGTTCGCCGTCAGCGCGTGTGCGGCCCAGGTGGAGACGCCGAGGCCTTCCGAGAGTCGCCGCAAACCCATGACCTCTTCGTTCATTTTTGAATTATTATTTTATTAAGCTAATTTTTCTGATTTCTAATACAGCCCTGTGCCATACCTGAGGACCAGGAGGTCCCGTCTGTGATTATTAGTATTAATAGTATTAATAGTATTAAAAGTATCAAGTTTTATCAGCAGGAGATGAATCCACATCCATCCACAACTTTATTGGTAAAAGCTCTTTATCACGGTAACAGCCTCAAATGGCTTCAGAGGCCCATATCATACCACAGCCCCTAACCCTAAGCCCTCCTTCCAGGCAGTTAGGAATACAACAGCGGCCGAATGTTAAGTCTTATTAAGATAACACAAGGTAAGATAGAGCCTTATTAATCCCTGGCATGAAATGCGGGCACTCCTAATAGAGCTATTAGGAAGCAGTAGATCAGTAATAAGCTAAATAATCAATCACGAGTGCGGGGCTACTTTGTATGATGGGACGATATGAAGGAGATATGGAGTCCTTCTGCAAGCACTGCTCGGTGGAGCGGCAGGCCCCTTAAGTAAGGGGTCCCGGAGTGTTTGAAGTAGGATGCTGTGTGCCCTGGATGAATTTTTAATGAATGCTTTTTGCTGTCTGTGTGTGTGTCTATCTGGCGGTGCTTGTGCGATTTGTCATAGTTGTGGGGAGCTGCACTCCGTTGGACTTGTTTCTACACACTGGAAAGGGAGGGGGGGGGGGGGGGGAGAGGGTAAGTGGGGATGGTATTGGTGTTGGTAGTGGGTGCTGGAGCTTGGAGAGGTGTTGGTGGAACTGTGTGGTGGTGGGGGTTGGTAGTGTTGGTGGCAATGGAATTTGTTGTGGGGTGGGGTGATGGTGGTGGTGGTGGTGGTAGCTCTGGGGGTAGAAATGTTGATCGTAAGGGTGGTGGTGGGATTGATAGTGGTGTGTGTGTGTGTGTGTGGGGGGTTATGATAGTGGTGTTGTTGTTGTTGATGTTAGTTGGGCAGGTAGTGATGATGGCAGTGGATAGACGATGGAAATGGTAGTGGTGGTGGAGAGGGGGTGATGGAATCAGGGAGGCAGGAGAGGGAGAGGGAGAGAGTGAGAGTGAGAGTGAGAGTGAGAGTGAGAGTGAGAGAGAGAGAGAGTGAATGGTTGCGAAAGAGAGAGAGAGTCAGAGAGAGAGAGAGAGAGAGAGAGAGAGAGAGAGAGAGAGAGAGAGAGAGAGAGAGAGAGAGAGAGAGAGAGAGAGAGAGAGAGAGCGAGTGAGTGGTTGAGAGAGAGGAGCTAATAAAGAGAGAGAGAGGGAGAGAGAAGGAGAGAGAGAGAGGAGCTGAGAGACGGGGTGGAGGTGGAAGCCGGGTGGAGGGTCTCTGGGGGTTGGGGTCGGACAGCTGGAGGCTTTGCTCTTCTCTGAATACATCATTTCACACACAAAGCCTTCCTCCGCTGGCATCCCAGCCCCCCGGGTCCTGCTTGCTAGTCCTGCTGGAGAACATGCAACACGCGGGGCAGGAAACAACCCAGTGGTAGTCCCTAACCCTGGAGCCTGCCCCCCCTCCCCCCCCCCCCCCCCTCCCTCCCTCCCTCCCTCCCTCTCCCTCTCTCTGGATGACAGTTAGAAGCTCCAGGTGCCAACACATGCCTCCAATACTAATTATACTGTACACAGGCAATCACATGTAATTAATATGCTTGACAAATATATTATAAATACATATATTTATACAGGATGAGCCTAACGAGAGAGAGTGAGAGAGCGAGAGAGCGAGAGATATAAAGATAGATATATAGATCGATCCGTAGATAGATAAGGAAAATGTAATCTCTTGTGTCTAAAATGTAGCACTGCAAAGACCGCATGTTTCTTGCAATTTCTTGGTTGTAGCTTCATGGTTGAATGTACTTCTTCTAAATATTGAGCATTAATCATCAAGCATACATTTCATATTCACATAATTGATGTTGAATGTCAATGAGTATTTCTTCCTTTCAAAAGTAAACCAGAGTCGACACGCTGCATCAAATATGTTGCATGTGGGACTAAGGACTAAGCAAGCGGGAGATTTACGCGAGTGAAATGAAATATGGCAGAAGCAGTCCAGACCCTCAGCAGAGGAGTCACACGACTTGGGGGCAAGTGACCTCACAGCTCGGGGGTACAGGACCTCAGAGTCATGACCTTGCCTGGGGGAGAATTCCATCTGTCTGGTACGCGTATGCGAGTTTGTATTGGTGCGTGTGTATTGGTACGTGTGTGAGTGTATTGGTGCCTTTGTAAGTGTCTGTCTGTGTGTGTGTGTGTGTGTGTGTGTGTGTCTGAATGTATTGCTGTGCGTGTGTGTCTGAGTGTATCGATGCCTGTGTGTGTATGCGAGTCTATCCCTGCCATGTTTGTGGGACTCAATGACAGCGTTCCTATACAGTGTGGCGTGTGTGTGTGTGTGTGTGTGTGTTAATGTGTGCGTGTGTGTGTGTGTGCGATGGGTCATTCGCCTGCCCCCCCTGCAGCTATAGGCCAACGGTTCACCACATTAGATCGGGACCGGGTCGGTCAGACATACGGAACACGTAGCCCTCGATGCGGACATCCAGCGACCTGGTGCAAGGGTCACCTCCTATATCCTACATACCACTACCAAGACCACCACCACCACCACCACCACAACACCATGACAACTGCTCTTCTCGTCTCCATTCCTCTGTTGTTTTTCCTGAACCATGGGACGGCCATTTTCATTTTATTGTGATTGACCACAGTGGACCACACCAGCCCAGACCTTTTTGTATTGTCGGCTACTTTGTCTGCATCCATAATCTCTTGGACCGACCAATTATATCGCAGCCTTCAGCCCAGATCACGCCTGTCTCTTACGTGGCGGTCTGCGTGGCTGCCCTACGTGCTTAGACGCCTGCACTTTGTAAAAACAATTTACCAAGGCTGAGTGTAGAAAGCTGTGAATCCAATCAGTGCTCACGCGCCTCAGGCTCTGGCAGTCCCCGTTCACCTGCTCTGGAGAAAACACCTGCTAGTTACGATATTCCAACATGCAGAACACGTTGTTACGGGCTACGGTTCGGATCACATTCTGCAGTATGTAAAAATTCATCTTTGATAGCACGCTTGATATCAAATTGCTAGCAGGCTAACATTCAAATCACATTGCTAGAAGGCCAACATTTCACATTGTGATCAAGCTACAGGGTAAACTAACCAAACACTTCACAGAGCAAGCCTTGAACTAGGCTAGGCTTATGGACCACAGAGCCAGGTTGGTATCTATGGGCAACAGGAATGAGGCACTCTCTGACACTTATGGTTCGGAGGCTAGAACTTTCAAAGCTATCATTTATGAGGAAGACAATCATCCCAACAGTAATATCGAAGGCAGGTTATATAAAACCAATCGCTGTTCACAAGAAATACGAAAAGTTCACTTGAGGTAAAGAGAGTATTTCATACAATGGAGCGATCATATCCTGGAAGGACCCCTAGCTGGGATTACCTCCTTAATACAGCTTGACTATCCAGCAAATACCATCGGATAAAGCCTAAATTATCCTACTTGTACTTCAAATAGCCAGGGGGATCTACGCTGGTGCTTGCATTTACGGTTCTGTGTTGGTGATTCTGGGTGCGGTCCCTGGAAGAATGCCAAAAGTCACACATTCCGTGAAAGAAGTAGTCAGTCCTAAATTGGTGATTGTAACACTGCTTGTATTGCTCGTGGAGTAAGTGACGAGTTAATTTAGAAATGGCGGTGCCACCATGATGGAGCTCATTGGTCTGAAATGTTTGCTGTGGCCAGCGGTGGAGGGAGGGTAGGAGATAGAGTAGGGGCGAGGGGAGGAACGAGGGGAGGAGCAAGGGTAGGAGATAAGAGTAGGGGCTAGGGGAGGAACTAGGGGAGGAGCAAGGATAGGAGATAGAGTAGGGGCTAGGGGAGGAACTAGGGGAGGAACTAGGGGAGGAGCAAGGGTAGGAGTTAGAGTAGGGGCTAGGGTAGGGGTGAGGGGAGGAACGAGGGGAGGAGCAAGGGTAGGAGTTAGAGTAGGGGCTAGGGGAGGAACTAGGGGAGGAACTAGGGGAGGAACTAGAGTAAGGGCTATGGTAGGGGCTAGGGTAGGGGCGAGGGGAGGAGGAGTGAGGGGAGGAGCGGGGGTAGGAGCAGGGGGGGAGGGGCGGGAGGAGGGGCTTGGGGGTCTCACCTGCGAGATGTCCATGACGGCGTCACAGCTGAGGGGGCGAGCGGAGGTGAGGTCGTTGAAGCCCAGGAGGGTGGAGATGATGCCGTTCTGGTCGATCCGGCGGATCATGGTGCCGTCCACGAAGAAGACGATGCCGTACTTGTCCACGGTGACGCCTGCAGCGACACGTCAAATAAGAACAACAAGGCGTCAGCCCCCGGGGTCGGCCACGCAGGAGGAGCCGTCGGGCGTTTTGTCTGGAGGTGATTTATGACATGGGAGGGGAGGCCAGCGCGCTGTAATAAAATATAACGCCGGCATTGATTTTCCCCCCCCCGTCAATAACAAAGCACAACGGAGACATCAAACCAGATGAGGACTACCGATCGATCCGGGCCGCAATCGGAAAAATCCCCTTTACCTTTAGATTAACCGTTGGAAAACCTACAAACGTCATTGAGTCCGTTTGGACTGGTTCAACAGGCGGGGAAACCGGGAGATCTGAGATCTACACCGGCGGATGCCAGACGCTTTGGGAGCCCGTCGCAGATTCCAGATTGCTGGCTGCTTGTTTCTGGGCATGTGAATCATTACCATCTACAAGGGGAGGACAAAGGAGCAGCCACGTGGCCTTATGACGGCCGAGTCATCCCAATAAGCAATCAGGTCCAAACCAAATACACTATCGACTTCATAGATCCTATCCCAATGCACTATCAAACTAAATACGTCCAACTAAATACACAATAAACTTGATAGAACCTATCCCGATACACTATCAACTAAATACGTCCAAACCCAAAATTTGAAGAGATTCAAACCCAAATCCAAAGGTGTGTGTGTCTCTGTGTGTGTGTTTGTGTGAGAGTGTGTGTTTGTGTGTGTGGGTATGTGTTTGTGTGGGTGGGTATTTGTGTGGAGGTGTGTCAGTATCGGAGCACATGTGTATATCGGTGCATGTGTGTATGTGTGTGTGTGTAGGTACGTGCGCATCTGTGTTTGTGTGTGTGTGTGTGTGTGTGTGTGTGTGCGTGCGTCAGGGTAAATCGACATTCGACACTGCTCAATGCTTGAAAATGACCGTGGCTCACGAAGGCAGCAGGTTGCGAGGGGTTAGAAAGCGAAAGCCAAAATAGAAAGCAGCGAGCGAGGACTAAAGGGTATCGATCCGGCTCTGTGCGCGTCCGTCTGCAGCCCCGCGCGAGGGGTCGCCGGAAGGGATGCTGGTAGACTCCTGCTGTTCTCTCCCTCGCTCAGCTTCATACATTCTGTCACATCCCGGCTGCTACATGTGCATACCGTACACAGGTTGCCCCTTCCCGGAGGGCAGTGTGCTACTCACTCTACAAGAAGATATATTTTTAACTCGGTTGTTTGGAATACACCTTCGGGGGTCGTTTTTTTTTGTGCTTTTGTTTTTTCGGGGGGGCTGGAAACAAAAAGCCGCGCAGGCAGGCAGAAGTTGTGGTCTGAAAGCCAAGGTTGATTTGGAAGAAGGGGGAATGCGCTCACTGTATCAGCAGATTCTGTCATGCGTTGTAAAGCGCCAACACGGTTTAAGACCTCAGGAGGGCTGGATTCTGCACTACATTATTCAGAGTGAATCAAAATTGAAAACAGAAGTCGGTTGATCTCCACTTCACTGGCCATCTTAAAGATGTACACACTGCTGACAAAATAACGTCTTTGGTAAGGCGACTCACTGGTCTCGTAGTATGTTGCTATTCATTTTGTTTGTGAGGTTGTCGATTGGAAATGTAAATGTATGGACCAGTCCTATATATTTATACTTCTTGCTTCCCCACAGATCTTTTTAACCCGATCAATATACATAGTTCGCTTTTGGATATAAGTCATAAGGGAGACCGTTTATTCTGAATGAGTCTAAACATTCAAAACTTTAAGGATATATATGCATATAATTAGTTCTAATAAAAATGCACCAACATATAATTCAAAATCAAATATCTCCGTCCATGTGACATTCTATTGCTTGCCTAGTGCCTGTCAGGTAACAGCATAGCCGATGCTAACACGCTACCTCTAGGGTTGGTGAGGGTGGCCTCGGCCGCCTTGCCCCCGTCCCCGCAGCGCGCGTCGTCGTAGGGCAGGCACTGGTCCCCGGTGCCCGCCACCAGCTCCAGGTTCTTGGCCACGTCCTTCACGGCGCTCAGGGACCTGACCCGGAACACCTTCCGGCTGCCGGTGTCTGACAGGTACACCGCGCCGCTCACAGGGCTGGCCGCCAGGTAGTACTTATGGGCGGGGCTGTTACTGTCGGGACGAAGCAGGAAGTAGACAGGAAGTGGAAGACAAAAAGGGGGGGGGAGGGGTTAATGAAGCAGCAAGTAGGAAGAAGAGAACAGGGGGCACTTTCGAGTAGAACAAGATGCAATGCGGTGGGAATGGATTTAACCAGCCGATATGGGGAGTCGATCGGACACAATTACGCTTTGCAAAGCGAGGTGGCGGAGACCCGGATGGCAGAGGGAGATTAAACAAGGCAGAACGTGGCGGGAGTAGAAATGATTTTGACCTGGACGTCTTGGTTAGAAAATATCTGTTGTTGAAAAAAAACGGATACACAACCTGGCTTAATCGAACATCGTATTTTTGCAGTAATTATTGGGAATTTTTTGCAGGCATGGCGGTAGACATCACAATCTGTAGATCAAGGCCGTTGCGTCGTAACACACGGTTGGAAGGGGGAAACCGTATATTTCCTACTGTTTTCAATTTAATCAAATGATAAAATGTTTTCATTTTATCAAATGAAAACAGTCTTAATGTGCAGCCAGGGAAAGATATTTGTATCCATTATTCAGAATATACGCGGTCGGCTTTGTGTTTTAATAAACTCCATTGTTTAATAAAAACTATATTTTTCAACCTGCGTCCTACATCCGTGAGGCACGAATTTCGAAAAAATACACCGGCAGCGCTGCAAACATAATCCTCCCCAAACGCTGTCGTGTTATTGGTCTGACTAAGAAGCGTCTCTCCCTTGGAGCGGTGAACATTCATCTCCGTCCTCGGCCCGGATTGATCCGGTCCCCGCGGCCAGGTCTCTGACCCGCTGACTGGATCAATGTCCAGCAGGCCCCGCCGACACTCAAAGGTACCGGAGAAGCCTTTCGGCCCAAAGTGGGGAAAAAAATAACCAAATTGAATATTATATTTTCTCTATCTATCTCCTCCTTTGTGAACGCTTTGAAAGTAACTTGACTCTGGCGAGGGGGCACTTCCGCTAGACTAGACTGTATAATCAGCACCCAGAGACCCGTTGACAGGGAATTATTCAAACCAGATCCTAGGAACGAAAGAAAAGAGAAAGAGACCCCACTTTATCGCCCTGAAGGTCTCCAGGGGAGGGAAAGACCTATTTACCATTTATTAATATGTATTTAGTCATTTGGACAACGCCCTTATCCAACGCAGCACACTGCAGCCACGTCCGTGCTACGCGCCACCTAGGCGGCGGCCAGAATCAACCTGGGTGGCTTTTACTGGGCTGCCCCGAACCCAAGACATGGGGGGGGGGGGGGGGGAATGATGACGAAATACGTACGTTTATTGCAAAGTTTGAAGGATAATGATACATAGAACAGCTTTCGAATGCTGCCATGTCTGAGATCTGAGAGTTGTGGTTGTGATGATTGGTGGTTTGACCTATGGGTATGATCGTTCAATAAACCATAGGTCGGCAGCCTCACCCGGCCCCAGAATCCAATCGGTCTGGCTGGGGTCAGGGGAGGCGGCTCGAACCAGCCATCAACCACACACACTCTAGACTCCCATTGAATCATTTAAGATACAAGCAAGTAGAAGGGCTTGGGCCTCCATCTCTAGGAGGCCTACAGGTAGAATGTGGACTTTGGGGGATCGAACCCAGAATATTTTCAAATGTTGATTAAACACCCTAAAAAATAAATCCTGGCAGGAATGTCCATTTTGAGCGATTATTGACCTCCAGCCAATCGGTGGCGATGGGAGCTTCAGCCAACCAATAATTGGACTGCAATCACGTCCAGCTTTCCTAGCCCGTGACCACGGAAAAATGCTTCACAATTAGTGCCTCGCATTCACTCGTTCCTACACCAACGGCGGTGTTGACTTATGCACGGCAACAGTGAGGGTTAGGTCGGTGTCTTGCTCAGGGGCACCTCGACACTTAGCTAGCAGGAGCCGGGAGTCAAACCAGCAACATTCTGTTTAATGACCTGCTCTGTTACCTGAGCTCCCGGTTTGAACCGCTTGGTCTAGGAAAAGGAGAGAAGCTTGTAGGCCTTAACGGGGGTAGAGGGGGGGGGGGGCATAAGTAATCAGCTGATACTTTATCTGCTGCAGGTCGCATGTAGACCTGCGCTGCCCCATAGTGCGTGAAACTATGAGGCGTTACCACGGCGACCTTGGCCCATGGACTCCATCTATATTCACTGACAACATCCAGTTTGTGGAAGATAATTGGATTTTGCGGCATGCCGCCGTGGCGATGAGAGAGGGAGGGAGAGGGAGCGCGGGGAGAGAGAGCGAGCGAGCAGGGGAAAGAGAGAGAGGGAGGGCATGAAGAGGGGTTAGGGACATTTGTGGAGGTGGTGGTGGTGGTGGTACTGCGGTAAGATCATCCCCCCCTCTGAGCACTGTCGTTGTACCATTCACACACACAACACACAACACACACACACACACACACACACACACACACACATTAAGACAGTAGCCAACCCCTCCTGTGCATGCACACACACAGCATGAGTCGTTCCTTGGGACAAATCTGCTTTTTAATATGCAAATGTCTCCCGAGCATGGTGCGCTTTACACGTCTCCTCTGTCCTGCTCCGGTAAGCAGGGCAGAGCGTGCATGTGAGCGTGCATGTGAGCGTGCATGTGAGCGTGCGTGGGTGTGTGTGTGTGTGTGTGTGTGTGTGTGTCTGTGTGTCTGTGTTTATGTCTGCTTGCCTTTGTGAGTGTGTGTCTGTGTGTGTGTGTGTGCGTGTGTGTTTGTGCTAGTGCACAAAGATGTGCGAGAGATAAAAAGATAAAGCCATAAAGGGCAGGACTGCATTCGTTTATAGGAGGTGTATGGAGAGAGAGCGGGAGAGAGACACACAGAGAAAGAGAGAGAGAGAGGGAGAGCGAGCCTCACAATGTGTAGTGTTTACGTGGTCTGGTCTCCAGATAAAGGCCAGCAACTAGAGTCACTTGGCTTCTCATCTCTGCCGTAATGCGGCCATTTTAAGCCAAGTCATGACCTCTGATAGAAAATCAATGGGTGGGCCTTTGCCTGAGAACTGCTATCCAAAGACAGCACACAATGAAGATTTGACTCCCCCACTGCCCCCCCAGCCCCTACATCTACGAAGGCATATGGAGTCCTTCTTTTGTCATTCAGCCCTTGATAACATCCAGGCTTCTAACGACCTCACATTCCCTTCTGGTGGCCATTGTGGGAAACCGTTGTGATTCCAGCGAGCAGACTTCCACAAAAAACAACTCTGCAGTATCGATGTTTAACAGTAGCCTCTGCAAACATCCCGGATCAATTACGTCCACCGATTGGCCATATTGGAGCAGATAAGAGGACCATAGAGGAGCTGGCGGAATCTGCCTTTTCGCTCTTGAAGAAGTCGGTATCCAGCGCCGCCTAAGCTAACCGTTCTTCGCCGCCTCGCTGCCGTGACATTTACCCTAATAGTTTCTTCATTTATCAGTTTGAAAACATACCGCTGCGCCCTAATGCGATTAGACCTTTCAGCTCATGTCAGCTCAGGAGAGGTTGTTAATGAACCAATAAAACGCAAGCTTTACCAAGACAAAGATCACGCAGGCACCCGTTATATTAAAAGATAATCTTTAGGGTTGCCGACGCTTTATTCCTCGGTAAGGTCACCGCAAGTTCTTCATGTAAATACGAGGGGAAACCGTGGGTTGATAAAGGACTATATCAAGCTATTCTTAGCAACAGGTAATGCATTGAATTTAATTGTTGTGTGAGAGGCGATATATCTCTCAGGGTACAACAGCGGAAAGGGTTTTTTGGGGACATTTGGGGACAGGCTGCAGGGCTTACCTATGCCTGAAGTCTTTATTTCTGTCAAAGTAAGCCAGGCAGCAGCAGAAAGCAAGACACAAAAAAAAAAAGAGAGAGAAGGAGGAAAATGTTAGTTGTTAGTGGAGGAGGAAAGTGATTAGGAGGAAAATAATCATGCCGTTAGATTACATTCAAGAGGTCTCTGGCGGTGGTGAGGTGGCCTGCTGCTAGTCGCTCGTTATGAGCGATAGAGCCCAGGATCAGAGGCCGGCCCCAGCCCGGTGCTTTAGAACCAGACGCCCCCCCCACCGGGCGTGGGCGTCTGTACTAACGGCCAGGGCATCACGGAGAGTGTTGCCGTGTGTATCCAGGAGAGTGTGTGCGTGTGTTTGAGTGTGCGTGCGCACGGTAAAAAACTGGAGCACTGGAGTTCATGCTATTTATTCTTCTTCTGAAGTGCATTCATGCATTAATCGTTTCCGGGCAGTAAAAGTAATTCACTGAACATAATTTACTGACTTGATTTGAACTAATCGTTTAGGAGCTACCAGTAGAGGGACCACCCCTGGCTAAGAGGAGGGTGTGGGGGGGGGGGGGGGGGGGGGAGAGGAGATGAGGTAAACTAGGAACAGGTAAGGTCAGACAGAGGTAGGCGAGCAAAGGATAGGTATCATCAAGATCGTAAGATACAATAAGGTCATTAGGTAGGATAGCTGTGCACGACAATAGAAATAGAAAAGAAAACCAATTAGCACCTCATCAATTTGCAGGGTGTAGGGTTAGTGTTAAATGAGGGGTTAAAGGTTCCGGTTAGAGTAAGGCTCATGGGTAAGGGTTACAGCTATCCTTTAGGATGACCGGTAAGACCCTTACAGCAGCAGTCCTTTTCTTTCCGTGACTTTCACGAATGTCACGACTGCTCGGATCGCATTTCCTTTTTTAACCTTTTCGCCTTGCGCTTTTCTCGCTTACACTGGGCTTTGCTAACCCTTTCAGGGGCCAAAGGATAGGGGTTAAAGGTTAAGACAACATATACAAGCTCCCACGTATTCCCCGGGCTCCGTGATAGCCTCCCCCCCCTGGTGGTCGTCGGGGTGTACCTGAGCTCCAGCACACTGGTGACGTTCCCCGTGGTGAAGATGCGGCGGACGTAGTTGAAGTCCCCGACGTAGAGGCTGCCGTCGGAGCCGCTGGCCAGCGCCACGGGGGCCAGCAGCTTGTTGCCGTCCGCCAGCCCGTTGCAGCTCGGGCAGGAGATGCTGCGGCGGCGGCCGTTGCCCATCACGCTGCCGATCACAGGGGGCTGCTGGGAGATGAAGACGTTCTCGCCGTTGCCCATGTGGAGGATACCTGGAGGGGAGGGGGAGCAGTGAGTAACACATGAGACCCGTGAGAGAGAGGGAAAGGTGCGCCCGTGAGAGCCGTGTGGTCGATTACACACGTGCACACGCATAGACTCCTGCACCACGCATACACACACTAATGGCCACACACACACACAAATAAACATATTTGACATAACCAGACATAGAGACCCAGACGCACACACATTCATGCAACACATATAAACACAGAGACCGACACGCACTGATGGCCAGACACACACACACACACACACACCTAGAGGCTTAAATGCACACACACACACACACACACACACACACGCACACGCATACGCACACACACACACACACACACACACACACACACACACACACACACACACACACACACACACACACACACAGACACATACACACACACACACACACAGGTTATTTGCATATTTGCCAGCGTGTAAACTTTGGAGAAAAGGATCCGGTATGTTAATTTCGAAAATCCTCCAGCAGACGGATCGATGTGATGGTCTTTAGGATGCAGCATGCGTGTGTGTGTTTGTCTGTGTTTGCATGTGTGTGTGTGTGTGTTGACATGCCGGCTCAAAGAATCACAACATTTGGTCCATCAGAGGAGAAGCCAAGCACCCTCTCTGTGGGAGAGGGTTTAATCTGAGACACTGCTGGCCATGGGGTGTGTGTGAGGTTGGGTATGAAGTGTAAGTGTGTGTGTGTGTGTGTGTGTGTGTGTGTGTGTGTGTGTGTGTGTGTGTGTGTGTGTGGAGGTTGGCTGTCAGTGAGAGTGTATGTGTGGTAGATGTGGGTGGTTATCTGTGAATGAGTGTGTGTGTATGTGTGTCAGCGAGAGTGTGTTTGTAAGACTATGAGAGTGTGGGAGTCTGTGTCTGTGTGTGCGTGTGTGTGTGTGTGTGTGTGTGTGTGTGTGTGTGTGTGTGTGTGTGTGTGTGTGTGTGTGTGTGTGTGTGTGTGTGTGTGTGTGCGTGTGTGTGTGCGTGTGTGTGGAAGTAGCCCAGAGAGAGCAATTAAATTAGGGGATGATTCTAAAAACCCTGGGCGTGGACAGCACACTGACCAGCCAAGAGGACAGGGGGGCTGGCAGGAGGTGTGCGTGTGTGTGTGTGTGTGTGTGTGTGTGTGTGTGTGTGTGTGTGTGTGTGTGTGTGTGTGTGTGTGTGTGTGTGTGTGTGTGTGTGTGTGTGTGTGTGAGGCTTTCGTGCACGCAGCATGACAGATCGAAGGGACATCTTCCCCTGTGAAGTCTCGGGTCCTGACAGCAACAGATCGCCGGGTCCTAACTGGCATGACAGGAGCTGCCTTAAGTTGTGCCTTCACCAAATCGCCTTATTTTCCAACCCTAACCCCTGTAACGCCTGTTCTTCGGGGAGCCCGCTCTCTGTCGACACCGAGATTGCGCGGAAAGTGAAAGAAAACGCTCGGAGAGGCGTCTGACGTGAGACGACATCCCCCGCTCGTTACGGCGGGCGCCGGAGCGCGGCGGGGCGGTCCAAAGTGCTCCGGCGACGCTCTGAAGCAAGGCAGCCGGGTAGCCGGGTAGTTAGACACCCACTCGCCTTAATGGCACCGCTGTGGACCTCAGACCTGTTGGCTCCCGGTAAGCGTGCATCCCCGGCCTGCCGCTTCATTACATTGTTATCGCTCTGTAATGGAACGGCTTTCATTTCACGTAATGCGCGGTAGGATGCGATGACTTATTGCATTCGATGTGATTAATAAAGACCCCGTGTGCGGGGCGGGGAGACGGAGCGGGAGGTGGGGAGGGAGGGATGGAGGGAGGGAGGGAGGGAGGGAGGGAGGGAGGGAGGGAGGGAGGGATGGGATGGGAGGGAGGGAGGTGGGGAGGGAGGGATGGAGGGAGGGAGGGATGGAGGGATGGAGGGAGGGATGGAGGGAGGGAGGGAGGTGGGGAGGGATGGAGGGAGGGAGGGAGGGAGGTGGGGAGGAGGGAGGGAGGGAGGGAGGGAGGGAGGGAGGGGGGGATGGGATGGGAACAGCAAGGGAGGGGCTGGAGAGAGAAGGGAGAGAGGAAGGGAGGTGGGAGGGAGGAACAGAGAGATGGGGAGGAGAGGAAGGGGGGAGGGAGGGAGGGAGGAAAAGGCGGGAGGGATGGACGGAAGGGTGGGAGTTCCTGGAGCCCTCACCACTCTGGATGTTGAGGGCGTGGTGCTTGTCGATCGCCCATCCCCCCAGCTTGGAGGCCGTGGTTTCGTAGCCCTGCAGGATGGCCGTCCTCTTCTCCCACAGGAT
>NC_079427.1:5155558-5210109 GCF_026213295.1 Gadus chalcogrammus | reverse complement strand
CCGGGCTCTGAGATATGAAGCTTTTTTAAATTGGCTGCAGAGAACCAAGAAGGAGAGCAACAAAGGCGGAGACACGGTGTTGATATAACAAGGTGGTTTTTAATGAGGGACCCGGCGCCGGCCGAGACGCCGGCAGCGGTGTCGCTGTCGGCTGAAAGGCGGGCGGCGTCCTCCGTGGTTGCCGGGCGATTGCGACTGACGTGTCAAGAGTCCCTCCCTTGCGCGGCGCTGCCCGTTTTGTCCCGGCCGCGTGTCGCGACCCTCCTCCTGCTTATCTCGTGGAAGGGAAGAGGGTCATGCCATGTGTCAATTAAGGAACAGAAGCGCGGCGGCGCCGATCTCGAGAGGGTGAGGACACCGGCCCCGGTGTCCTCCGTCGCCGCGTCTCACGGACGCCAATCCTTCACGCGTACGCCCGTCAGAGATGCTGCTGTAATGAGCACATCTCATTTACATTTACAGGTGCTCACCGTGATGCACGGTAAAAGAGAAAAATGTTACGGGGCTGTTTACAGAATACGTCCGGGGAGCTCGGGGGAAAGCTGGTAATTGGTGTCAGAAATTAGATCTGGAGTGTTGATTTATTCTCAATGAGAATGAGGCTTGTATCAGTCGCCATATGGCTGATTCAATATTTTGGAAAGCTTCTGGTAAATAAATGCTGAGTGTGGGAACCTTTGATTGCTTATTGTCTACATTACCCAGATTAACACATTCCCATCACGTTTTGGCAATGCACCATCAAAAATGTATTCACACTATAGCAGCATAAAACAAAGTACAGTATTCCAAAAAAATGTGATGTGTTCAACATAAAATGTATTTTAGAAAATATAAATTTCACAATAACTTTAGCATTTATGGCATGCAGAAACACAGTCCACACAGGTATCTGGAATAACCAGAATACACATGGTATTGTCGTTTTCTATATAAATGCCCAGCTTCTGTTTGTGACTTCACACCTCGGGTTTTTATTTATTTTCACTGTATCAGCATTGAGATAACCTTGGCTTGATTTTTTTTTCGCTGAAGCCAAGGTTTATATGCCCTAAAAAGGAAAGAGAGAGGCAGCATATCGAAAAACCACGCCAGACAGAAAGCCAGATAGCACAGTTTCAGTAACTACACAAGTCCGTTTATCAAAAGCACTGAACCATTTTTCAATCACTTTAAACGACCAGTACGGCTCACGAATCAGTTCTCTTAATAGCAGCACCTGATGGTCTGTCAGCCAGCGATCCACAGAGGGAAACCTGTATATATGGACCTATCACACCTCAAAGGAGTACGCCTTAAGAACAGAGATAAATCTGTTACAGTACATATTGGACACACCACACCATGAACGTGTTGCAGAAAACCCTCATATAGAGCAATGCAATTTTGCAATATAGATGCAATGCTATTTCACAGTATAGGGGCAATACTGTTCTTGGGAGAAGAAATGGTATTCTGCAGGATTAATGCTGTCTAGAGTGAAAGGAGGATTTCGTTTTTTAGAGTAAAGAAGAAGTGCTTTTACAAAGTAAAGAAGCAACTCTATAGTAAACCAAAGAACAATTGGAATAATGCAGTGAAGGAACTATGTTAAACTAAAGTAAAATGAGTTTTAAAAAGTAAAGGGAGCACTTTTAAAAGAAAAGGAGCAATACCAATTGGAGGTAAAACTATTATATTTCGATAAAAAGATGCAAGGCTATTCTCCAGCAAGGCATTTCACAATGAAGGAAGAATGCTCAACTAAATTAAAGAGGGGTTTTAATTTGATGCGATAGACGAACCAATGCCGTAACGAACAACAGCGCTATTGTAAAGGAAGTGAGCAGCGGTCTCCAACAGAGGACCGATGCTAGTCTAAAGTTCCCGCAGACGGCAACACTTCGGCCGACCGCTCCGCTGCACAGCGACCTTTTCTAGGTTGAGTGCTCGCGCCGCGGAAACCCCTGACTGTGGTTCGACCTTTCCGCCCGACGCCTGATACCTGGTGAGCCTGTAAGAGAGCGCGGAGGGACGCTGATGACCTTACACTGGCGCACGGCGTAGCACAAGGCGCTAATGAGGGAACGACCACAGAGAAAATAACGCCATCACGCGTTACCCCACCCCCCCCCCCCCACCCCACCCCACACCCGCCCAAGCTTTTAAGCACTTTTAAAATGTGGTGACTTACAAGGGGGCCCGGGCTGTCGTAAAAAAACCAAACAGCAAGTCAAAACATCTGTCACCCGACTTAATTGGGTTCATTAGAAATCTCACCCAGAGTTTCAAATTAGAGCCCGGCCCCTCCCCACCCCCTCCCCATAATTAATTGCACTTCAAATTAAATATATTTTCTCATCAGCCTTTAATTAAACACGGCCCTTATTCTTGATTGGAAACGCAGATCTTGGGGTGAGTGCCGGGTCTCCAGCGCGCTTTGTGAGAGGTGCGCCGGGAGATGGTCTGATTTTGGGCGGGGTATAATTACATCCAAATGATTAAGCGCCATCTCGCTGATGGAGTTCTCTGGAACCCTGCCAGGGCCAGAAACCCAAAGTCCTCCGCACAATCTGGAGCCAAACCCAGAGCCGCCGCCGATGCCAAAACAAGGGCTCACCACCGCCGCCTCCTACGCCTGGCTGATCCGAGCGAGCACGCACGAACCGGCGCCGTCGTGATGAGCCTTTGATGACATGACTTCTGATGGGATTTTAACTAACAGCTGCTCTATATCGGCGGAGGAAGACACCATTTAAACAATCCACGGGAAAAAAGACGAGGACGCATTAACGCTGAACCACCCTGCCTTTTTAAGTAGCCGCGACATGCTAGCAGGAGCCGATACTAGGATGGTAGCGCTCGATCTCAATGCAATTCAGCCCAGCTGCTGCTCCGGGTTTGAGCAGAAACCATTTAAGCAATCCTGGGTGGTGAAGAATAGAGATATAAATGAATGATCCGATTTTAGTCGGTTGAGCCCTGGGGGTGGAATGGTAAGGATAGCTTTCACGATCGTTACGCCGTAATGCATATTTATAACAAACGTCTTCGAGTCCATTTATCTCACTGATGGAGGTGGTGTAGTCATGGTGGGACACTTACCAGCTTGCTTCTACCTATTTCCCTCTCCCAAAGACAACTATTTGATTCCCTCAGTCAGTTATAACTACATACATCAGTTGTATGAAATATAATCCCATCGCTATACACGACGGCCTTGGAAATAGAGAAAATTAAATATTCCACAAAAGTACGAGAGACAGGATGGCTAAGTTCAACATACCAGGATACAATTATTTCCAAAGTCATTTCATTTCTGTTAGCGCGATTTCCCTCCCGAGCAAGGTTTTCACTCTCAGAGACAGGAATAGTCTTTCTCCGTGAGAGCAACTTTGAGGTGTGTTTTTTTCCTCTTTCAGCGCACACCGGTTTGACATTGATTCCTCAATGTCATTCCTCCTCCACGCTTCCCCCAGAAGCACACAACCTTTGACCTCCTCCTTGTCACTCACACACTGCCGTTCCCCATGCCTGACCCAGTTAACGCTGCTCATAATTAAACATTCTCCCTGATGAGTTCTACAGCTCGCTGTTAGCCTCATTACCAATGCTGGTGTCAGATCTACACTCAAAACATCTTATTTACATGGTGGTTTGCGATTTGTTTTATAGCAATGAGGGTGATACAAAACACTGATCAATCTAAATGGATATACATTCCCCATTGGACACCAATGGCTGGCACTCGTTTTTGACAAGCCCTATTTTTTCCTTGTAATGCACTTATTTGCCCTTTCTTCCTCTAGGTCAATCGGGTCAATTGTCCCTCGGGAAAACAAGCCTTTGCAAATCTGCGTGGGTGATCCCCGGGGTTCTCGGTGAGTGAAGCCCAGCTGGATGGGCCAACTTGAGAGCTGACTGGTCGTGGTATAGGGGGGGGGAGACGGTTTGGTAGTGGGGGTTCACCCCGTCTCAAATCAAACGCCTCGATGGGATCTCTCTCAAGGTGTGACAGCTGGTGTCTCGCATCTTTTTTTTACCTCTGTTTCTGTCTGCCCTAATCATGAGCGGGCCACCTCCCCACACAACCCCCCCCACCACCCCAGCCCGGTCCCCCCTGAGCCCCTCCGTCCAATCTAGGAGCCGTAATGTTATTCCTGATGAGCTCCGCGGGTAGAGGACTCAATCTATATAACCATATTCACGCATGCCGCCATGCGGGCAGATCCACACCATTAAAATGGATATTAGCAGGAACACAATAGGGGCCGGGGATTTTCATCCCCGGACCCAAAGCCCTGGTGTAGGCATGGGGAGGAGGTGAAGGAGGGTTCAGGGTGGTGGGGGATTACGTGGTGGCTGTTGGAAGTGGGGAGGTGGTGGCTGTTGGGGAAGGGGTTTGAAGCTCTCCGTGGCTTTGACTATAGGGCTGGTGGGTAAAGTGTAGTAGGAATGGGGGTTGTGGGTATAGGGGTGGTGCGTATGGGGGATGTGGGTATAGGGTCTAGGCGTGACGGCGTGTTTAGTTGTGGTGGCTATAGGGGTATTGGGTATGGTGGTGGTGGGCACGGGCCTGATGGGTAGAGGGTACAGGTGTTGTGGGTATAGGGCATAGGGTAGGTTGTTATTGGGCTGGTGGTTATAGGTTCTAGGGGTGGTGGTTATAGGTTCTAGGGGTGGTGGTTATAGGTTCTAGGGGTGGTGGTTATAGGTTCTAGGGGTGGTGGTTATAGGTTCTAGGGGTGGTGGTTATAGGTTCTAGGGGTGGTGTTTATAGGGTATAGGGATGGTGGTTATAGGGTATAGGGGTGGTGGTTATAGGTTCTAGGGGTGGTGGTTATAGGTTCTAGGGGTGGTGTTTATAGGTTCTAGGGGTGGTGTTTATAGGGTATAGGGGTGGTGGTTATAGGGTATAAGGGTGGTGGTTATAGGTTCTAGGGGTGGTGGTTATAGCGTATTAGTGGTATGTACAGCAACTTTGGGGGCGGAGCCTGTCGGTTCAGAGATGGAGGTGCAGGGCTTTTGGCGTAGGGTATTGCTCCGGTATTGGCGCTGGCCAGAGGAGCCGAACATCTGGCCAGAGGTTTTAAGGAGGGGGGGGGGGGGGGATGGGGGGGGTCAAGGTGACTCAACTCACCGATGAAGTAGGCCAGGAGGACGAGCAGCGTGACGGAGATGAGGATGGCGCTGAGCGCGGCACACTTCCAGGTGCAGTGCTTGTAGGGCTTCTTGAGGCTGAAGGCCGGCCTGGAGAAGGTGTTGCGGGGCAGGGGGCGCGGCGGCGGCGAGTACACCGTGCTGGAGGTCAGGGGGTATCCGGGGGACGTGGTGCAGTACATGGGGGATGTGCCGCCGGGCTTGAACAGGAAGTGCCTGGAGGGATGAACACGAGGTGGGGTTGAAGAGAAAAACTGATTTAACAGGAACAGAAAAAACGTCTGGATATTTTTCGTTTTCATTGTTTTATTGTCCCATGGACATCCTCTTCGTCCGTCTGTCTGTCTCTCCGTCTGTCTTCCTGCTCTCTCTGTCCGTTGACCATGTCTGCCTGGATGTCTGTCTGTCCGGCTTTTGCGTTTTTTTGCGGCAGTCCGCCGAACGCATGAATCCCTGTGTCCCACGGTTATTACTGCTAACTGCTAATTCTGCCTCCCAGCACCTTTCTTGTCGCTACTACAGCCGCGCCTCCACGTGTAGTGAAGGAATATTATGGAACATTGGGTTTCGTTCCGATCGAAAGCTGTGAATCAATACCAAATCTAATTTACAGGGCTGGTGACCGCGACAGGACCTTGTTAATTCCTGCCAACATGGTGAATATTAATTCACAGCCACTATGGATCATATTTATATGTCGCTCCACAGCTGGGGCCTGGGCGGTCGGCAGTAGTGTGACGGGTGACGGGTGGCGGTGGGGGGGGTGCTTTCGTCCTTGAAGAACAGATCAGTAGGACAGCGGGTTGTGTTTGTCCGGGCGTCTTACGAACTGCCTATCTCTGAGTCAACGGGCGACGCGCTGCCGTCACCGAATCTCTGCTGGTGAAAGGCGTCGCGGAGTCGCTTTGTAGCGGCTGAGGGACATGAATCAGATTTAATGTCACACGCCTGATGTACGACACGGACAGTCTCTAAATCCATCCCCTCGGTGATAACGATCAACACAAACCCCTCGCCGAAACCGTCTCCTCGCTAACAGAAGAATACATGGCGACTGTGATTTTGAAATAGAAGAAAATGATTTTTAAGATAAAAAAAATAAAACATCCCATAATATCAAATGTGACATGTTCAATGTGCTAAGGGTGTACAGAGTGTAGATGAATTAGACCAGAGCATTCCGGCAAAAAAACGTATTTTGGCTGTAGAAAAGGTTTGGACACGAGACATTTGAGGGCAAGCCAACGAAATAAAAGCATGAGGAAGCGGCAGGTGTGAAGCGTCGTGCAGCGAGGGGTGGAGGAGCAGGAGGAGGAGGAGGAGGAGGAGGAAGAGGAGGAGGAGGAGGAGGAGGAAGAGGAGGAGGAGGAGGAGTCATGCAACGTACCCGTGGTTGTACGCGGCCTCACGTTGCGCTGACGCCAGCACGTCCATCTCAATCAGGTTGTCCTGCAAAGTCTCTAGGAATGCCTGCTTTGATATGTTTCTACAGACACACACACACACACATACAAAACACAACACACCACACACAACACAGACAGACGGGGACAGCGGGGCTGGGGTGAGATGTACGTGCAAAAGGAAACACAGGGCATGGCCACAACACATACACGGTGAGCGGTCAAACGCGTGACGTCACGGGAATGGCGACCAGACACGGCGGCGGCACAAGACAGAAGGCGTAATCCAAGCCCTTATGGAACTACTTCTACTGGGCGCTCTCTCACTGCCATACCTGGTATTGTACGTGCCCTGCCCCTCTCTGCATGCGTCACGCTCCTCTCTGATAAACATTAGAGTATTCTGGCTCCTTCCACGTCGTAATTGAAAGAAAACAATGCAAATCACTTACACATCGCTCCACATATGCCGTCTCAAGGATAATATGACTCGAGGCGAGTGAAATGGAACAGACTCCGTTCCAATGAGGAGTTTCTTTCATGCGGCATGTGGCCGTCACATACACATTTATACATTGAACAAAAAAACATATTTATATCCTTAATGAGAAAACTTCTGCTTGTGTTTAAAAGCACAGCGACTAATACAATTGTTTGTTTGTTTTTCGTTTCAGAATTATATTAATCAAATTCCATAAAACACCACCACAAAACCCCACCTGGAGGATAATTGCTTTTTTTCCCACACGCCTCTCCTCCCTAAAAAGCAGGCATTTCTCCTTTGTCATTCCACAACACGCATCTCCCTGGAGACCGGTCTTCCATGAGGAACATCAGCAGTGATGCGATGGAGAAATGAACCGCCCACATGCGATGGGCGTGCCCAGCCCACAACGGCCAATGGGACGGGGAAGGGAAGGGGAAGCCTTGTTTTTCAGGTGCCTGGGAGAACGGCGGCAGCCAAACAGCATGTTTAAAACCTCCGGCCAAGCTGGTTCTCCGAGGAGGAGGGGGAGTATAATACTTTAATGAGGAGGGTGAGAGGGAGGACATGATTGGATGGAGGAGGAAAGGAAACAGGCGGGTTGGAGGGGGGGAGCAGCCCCACCGTGGGCTACTGACCGGACTCGGACCTGGCTAGTGTCTGCATTTGGTGTGGGCTACTATCTGGACTCGATAGGCCTTTGGGCTAATGTCCTGACCCGGCAGGCCTACTGCCTACTGTCTGGACACAGGGTTAGAAATAGGCCCTTCACAGCCATACAATTCCCCAGCAGCAGGACCAGAGGGCTATTATAAGACAATTAAAAAAGTTATAATGACAGGCAATGTTTCAGCTCCCCCGTGGATGTTACTAATAGTTTAGATTTTATCAGTGGAATTCTAATAATTGATCTATTTTCCTTTCCAGGGTGTGTGTGTGTGCTACATGTGCCTTCGTGTGCATGCGATAGCATGTGTGTGCGTGCGCTAGCGTGTGCTTGCAATTCGGCGCCGCCTGTTGCAAATCTCGCTCCCTCCTCGGCATCTGTCTCTCGCTGCTCCCGTGGGGATACCTGCGCGAGATTAACTTTGGCGCCATACGACGTTTAATCGCTCATTACGCCACTCCCTGTCCTTCCGCTTGCCGGAGTGAACGCTCGTTTTCCCGCTGACTGAACCGCTCCACAAAGACAAGCCGGGGAAGAGGAGGTGTCAGAGCTTCTGCTCACAGCAAGCTGCTCAGCTGTGCCCCTCGAAAAAAAATTAAGTTAGCGCTTTTCCCGTCAGCGGCGGTTTAGCTGCTAACGCGATTTAACGTTGAGAGTGATTGAATTCATTTAAATGTATGCCGGTAATTAGAGCCTCTGAAAAAGAAAAACAAACACAGAGATTTGTTCCCCTTTATCTTAAAAACGCTACTATGTGGGTGGATTTGTATAATTTATAGTTTCTTTTTTTCTGAACAGCTTTGAGAAGCTTCTGTGTTGCATTCTGGATAACTTTTCCCGCCTTTTTCCCTGGCTACCTGTGAAGTAGTGAGCTCATTAGAGGCATATAGGGTTTGATTCCGTCCTGACACCTGTGATTTCACGCCGAGCCGACGGCACCGCTTTTCCGTTACAATAACACTTCATGCTCAGATGGTGGCCTCCCAGTGAGAACCAGAGAACACTGATTGGTAAGAAATAAAGAAATCTCCGGGCTGAAGTGGACGTACAGAGCGCGCTCGAGGGGAGGCCTGCCGAGTCATTCACCGAGAGTGCCGCTTCTAACATCCAGCAGTGTGATTGTAATTGTTCCGCCAGTGCAATTCAAACAGCACCTTGGCTAATATAGAAGGTCTTACTTTATGGAAAATTACTTTCTGTTTTTTATTTGGCGTTGTCTCCTAAAAAGAGGTAATTCGTAAAAGGGTATTAGCATTATGATTGTTGTTTGTGGATGTGGTTTGGCTTTGTTGCTCACTACCTTCATGCAAATGAATTGTGGGACAATTTAGAAAGCTGTGTACAAGAGAACATAACCTCTGTTTTGACCTCAGCGTCAGCCATTTACGAAAAATGGTCGAAATGATTCTGTTTTGCTTATTTATTGAAAACTGCTATACCGTTTATTCCGCAACACTATGTGTTTTGTTTTTTATGTACGCAGGGTATCCTTCATGTCTTCATCCACCAGACCCATACTACTCTAAATAATCCTACAACCGCCCTCCACTGCATCAATCCCCTCAGCCGCTGCACCTCGGGGTAAACGTGGCACCAGGACATATCCAGTACCGTGATACACAGCGTAACGGCCAACACACACCTGCCCCCCCCCCCCCACACACACACCCACCACCCCCCCCCCCCCCCCCAACCCCTGGTCCGTCGGCCTCTAGCGTGTCTGTGGCATGGCGCGGGGGGCAGACGGTATCCATGGTTACCTGGTTTCCAGTGGGATGTTGCTGTTGAGCAGCCAGTTGTCCGGGGTGCCGCCCCCCGGCTCGGTGGCGCCGGAGGCGGGGCCGTCGGGAGGGGCGGAGCCGTCGGTGGGCGCGGGGCTGGGGTTGCTGCGGGGCGTGTAGGTGGCCCGGTTCAGAGAGTTGGCGGAGGCGGCGTGGTGGTGCTGGTGGTTGGGTGAGTGGGAGTGGGCGAGGGGCGGCGTCCTGAGCCGAGAGTGGTTCTGGAACACGCCGTCTGGAAAGCAGAAGGTTAAACAGGTAAGTAAGTACAAAGTGTTTATTTATTATTTATTCAGGGCCGTTAGAGAACGCAAGCGCCTAGTGCTCGACAACGGTTCAACACAGCAAAAGACTGCGTGATATAAGTACAAAACACTAAACAAAACCACCAGCTCATCACAAGTTACTCATCTTGCTCAGTGTAACGCCTGCCTGTGTAAGAAAGGTTTAAGAGGGTTAGTAAACCCCCGTTAAGCAGGAGCACTTCTGCCGGCGAGTAAAAAAACATGCGATCCGAAGCATTCGAGACAGTCGTAAAGGTTTTAGAAGAAAACAACACATTGCGTTCCATAGGTGCCAAGTACGAAGCGTGTTGTCAAGCGTTGTCAAAACACACACAACACTCGCTCAAGCTAGTGTGCACAGCCAATAGAAAATTACCCCTCTGGAAAAGCTTTTTTAGCATGTAGTAGCATACTTCATGTTTTTCACAGATGATTTCCCCCCTTTAACAACTCTATACATTTGAGTAAAAAACAACACTTTGTGAGACCAACTATTTCTTTGTTTAAAACCATAGAAACCGAGACCTATATTATATGATACAATAAAAAAAAGCAAGATGGTGCATTCCATCGTTTATTTTGTGACCGACTCATCTTCTCGCACGACTTTTAACAAAGGTGTCCTTTCGTTAGTAACGGTCACCTTTCTAGACAGGCAGACATTATGTGCGCCCCGTCAAATAAAAACACAAAGGCACACACTAAAAATGTGTGGTGACTCCTTTGTACACAATGATTCAATTATATTTCGACTTTTTTTCTTCCTTTTGAGTGAGAAGAATAGGCTCATAGGAGGCGGCATGAAGACACCCACGTGCACTTTAAGTTCACCAACGCACTTTCTAAAAGTACTGCAGCCCTCCAAAGCTCTGCCGATGAACCACTGTGTGTGTGTTTAGGTATGTGCGTGAGTGTGTGCATACAGTCCATGTGTGGGGGCTGTCTCTTTACTGTGTGCGTCCGTGCGTGAGTGTGTATGCGTGCCTGCTTGTGTGTGCGTTTGTGAGTGTTTGCTCGGATCTTTATTGTGTGTGGGTGCTGTGTGTCTATACTGTAAACGTGTGTGGGTGTGTTCGGTCTATCTACACAGTTTTTATGCTTGTGTGTCTTCACTGTGTGCATGTGGGTCTTCACCGTGAATGTATACATGTGTACCTCGCTGTGTGTATGTGCGTGTCTTCACGATGTGTGTACGTGCGTTTGGCTTTGTTGTGTGGATGTGCAAGTGTGTGTGTGTGACTTTGCTCTGACTGCATGTGTATTAGTGCTGTGAATTCTGGTCGTGTGGACGCTGTGCTCAGTCAATCCACTCTGCTTGGATCTCTATCTGTCCACCACGATGATGGATGGATAGAGAGATGATAGATGGATAGAGAGATCGCTAGAGAGACAGATGGATAGTTGCGTCTCCACGCGCGCCACATGGACTGCAGAGTTAGCGCACGTGAGGTCTGCAGAGCGCACGGACGCATACACACACACAAACACACACGCGCACAGACACACCCAGCATGGTCTCTGTCAGAACAAATTTTCTCAGAACAAACACACATTATCCCAGAAAAACACACACCCCTTCCTGCTGAACATCCAAACTCTGAGACACACACACAGCTTCCAAAATAATACGCACACACACTCATACACAAAGAAACATGCAATTATGTAGCTTGAGGTATATATTTATGTAGACACAGATATGTAAGGGATAATGTATAGAACGCCGGTCATTATCGGGAAAATAAGCACCGACAGGGCGAACAGTACACCGACGCGCAGCAGAGGTGTCTTGCTTCGCCCTGAAGGGGCTTATTTGTGATAATGGCCAGCGACGTTCTACACATTATACGTGTGTATATATATTATACACGCTTATTACATGGCTACTTGCCAAAACGAAAAAATAACTCCACATGGTGTGTTTTTACAATTTATTTGTTACCAGCATTCGTAGTGTTGATCAGCAGAGAAAATAGTCAGCCAAAGACGTTGACGTCGCTTAGCAACCGAAGACGCTGGGGTTGACAATTTACCGGACTACTTGAGTGATACCAAAGACGTCGTTAGAGGCAAAAAATCCTTTGTTTTCGTCGACAGTCAATTATACTTAGCAACGGTGAATTATCAAATATAATTCACCGCCGGAAGTTGTGAAGGGCCCATGCAAGTGAACGGAGCGTTCCGGGGCATTGAGAAGACCCGTGTAATAAACATATATATACATTACATATGGTGAGACCTACATCCTTAGTATGGTGAGATGGCTAGTTGCCTTGTTCCAACACTCTCCCCTGTAACGTGTCTATACTTAGAGCTCACACTCCCACATGCACGCCCCCGAGTGCACAGCCATGTTTAGCTATGCCCCCTGCTGCACACTCTGCAGCTACCTGCAAGGTGACCAAAGAACCGCCCCTCTCTCTCTCTCTCTCTCTCTCTCTCTGCGGATCTCCAAAACAGTACATCTGTACGAGGGTGCACCGAGCTAGAGGTAGGTCAAGCCTTCTCGCTGAAGTATTCCCGTGACGACTCATCACATCATCCGGCCAATCAAACACTGGAACCGGGCCGATTGTTAACGTATTGCGTTTGTACTACGTATTGCAGGAGGGTCCGTCCATTCGAATACAGGTGTCGTCGTCAGCTAGATGTTTCTACTCCATGAACTTCCCCAGCACACACACACACACACACGCACGCACACGCACAAACACACACACACGCACACACACACAAAAACAAACACTCACAGAAATAAAACTGTCAATCTCTATCGTCCCCGCAATCTTGATGGATGCCACTCTAGTTAGCGGGCTTTTGGCGGAAGACTTTAACATTCTCTCCACATCCCAGCTGGTGCTACATCCCGCTGTTACCACACTGTATCTCAGGATGGAAGGGGAGGGGGTGCATTCAAAATAAGATGTACACAGGACGGTTACTCCACCCTGTTGCCGTGCGCACCAGCGGATCCTCCTGCAAGGCGCAAGATAAAGTGGTCAGGTTTCCCCGGCGTACTCTGGTCCCATTTGTTTCCACTTCTCCTCCACCATTCATCAATCAACCGGCCCGGCGTCACACCACATAGCTCGGCCTCTCTTTACGGAGGGCCTGCATGCTTTGGCTCAAATGCATCCATGATGGTAAATTGCCAATTTGAAGCATAAAAGGCTGTGGAATTTAGGGGAGCCTTCCATCAATACCACTTCCAACTGTCACCGAGATCCACACCCTTATCGGATGTTCTGATTAGGTTTGATATATATTTGAAATACCTGGAATTATTGAGTCCTTCAGTCAATTGATCCCATGCCCATCAAGCTACTGGTGTGGAAAGCAAAATGACAACAACAACAACAACAACAACAACAATGTCCTGATCAACAATGAAGCATTCAGGGGCAGGGCCAGTGGAGCGGGCCACAAAGCCGCTGTATGAGGCTGTAAGTCCCGGGACACTCAGAGACATGGCTAATGCAATCCTTTGTTGAACAGCGGATTTCCACTGACAGCCATGATAAACTATTGTGTTAAAAGAGGAGATGGGGGGTGAACAAACGGCCACAGGACTTGGAGGAAAGAGGTAGGGAGAGAGAGAGAGAGCGAGAGAGAGTGAGAGAGCAAGAGAGAGAGATAGAGAGAGGTAGAGCGAGAGAGAGAGAGAGAGAGCGAGAGAGAGAGAGAGAGAGAGAGAGAGAGAGAGAGAGAGAGAGAGAGAGAGAGCAAAGTAGAGAGAGAGAAAGACAGAGAGAGAGGTATAGAGTGAGCGAAAGAGAGAGATGAAGAGAGAGAGAGAGAGAGAGAGAGAGAGAGAGAGAGAGAGAGAGAGAGAGAGAGAGAGAGAGAGAGAGAAAGGGGGGGGGGGAACATTGAGGGTCTAAAACCAGCTGAGTCTAATCCCCAACCAGGTGCAGTCTCCCCCCCCCCCCCCCCGTCTCCCCCCCCCCATTCTATTCCTCCAACGATTCATGACAGTCTTGTGGGCTACACCAGCATCGAATGTACATTATTTGTGTACCTGCCTCTGCACACTGTGTGTGTGTCTGTGTGTGTGTGTGCCCTCAATTCCATGGGTGGTACTTTCCTGAAATCCGGAGGCTGGACACAAACTATGGGTTCAAAAGACACAACACTGGCACAGAGAGCCCTGACGGAAATATGTATAAATGAATATGGGGACTTTTTATTCCTTGTTTCATTCAGAGACCAAGCTGTGTGTTGTGTGTCTGGTGGACCCCCCTTTGAAACCACTCTGGCCTAGCCCAGGTCTAGACCACGATGCTGGGCAGAGAAAACACAACAGCCCCCCGGGTGACGAGGAAATACACAACTGGCAGCGAATGTCCCTTACCTGCTTTCTGCTGGATAACATAAGGTGGGAAAGTGTTTGCCCCTACGGAGAACTACATGACATGGATGGAGGTTTTTCGCCCGCTATGATGATTACGACCAGGACGAGTTTGGGTTTACAGACAAGGTAATATCCCGGAGTTTGTTTTACATTTTTACACTAGAAAACTTTATCAATGACCATATTCGAAAAGGCTTGTCAGCGTGGTGAGAAGATGTTTGCCAGGTTTGTAACAAAAGATCAGCTTACAGTTGCCAAAATCGATAAAATTGATTAAATTAAGTATAATAACAGCAATATCTTCCTCTGTAAATATACCATAGTCCTGTGTGATCACACTCCATGCTTCAATTAAAAACATGAAAACCCAGAATCTGAAGCACTTTATAAGCTGTAAAAAAATATTATTTGGACAATACAAGATAAAACAGCAACGTACTCTATTAATCCCAGAAGTGAAATCCAGGATATTTTCAGCTACAATAATATATTTAGTCCTCTAGAAGTGTTAATGACCCAGTAGTGTTACGACCAGTAATGTCCAGGTTTCTTCCTCTCCCTCTGGAGCCAACCCCTTCCAGCCAAACAGAGATATATAAGAACTAGCTGCCTTAATACTCCCCCAGCCTTCCCCCTCGTCACTCATGCAAAGCCACAGATCTTTAACAGTCGGGTGTGGAGCTAGGTGCTATTCTATTTTACTGGAAAGATGAGCATGAATAGAAGAAAAGGACGCGGACGGGTTTGTGAGACGGAGAGGGCACGGCCATTGCTGTCCTGGCAGATGTGATGAGTCAGCGACAATTATTCACCGCGAACCACGGGACAGGGGAAATAAATGGTTTCCTATTGACCTGCTTTGCACGAACGAAATTGGCAAGAAAGGAAGATTCATTTGTTACCGGGGCAGCAGTAGAAGGGGACTTCTCCACAATGGCCAAACTTTGGGCCGGCATTCAGCCATGAGGCTGGGCGCTATCTATTCAGTCTGGGAATGCAAGATTTCATTTTTCTTGGCGGCAGATGCAAAGGCTGGCTGGGGCCCGCTGAGACCGTGCTTTCAGAGGTAATTACAGAAAGTCCTCTTCATTAGCAAGAGCCCCGCCCACTGACCGGAGATAACGACGGGGACTATAGAAGATGGCTCCCTCTAACAACTCCGTCTCAGACATCTACAGCTCAACAACACAATTACCTTTGTTTCGTGTTTCTCGTACAAAGATGTGAGTGTCAAAGAATATCGACTTCTGCATTGTTTTTTAAATGAAATGAGAAATTGTGCTTGCGTTCACATTTTTTTTATTATTATATAGCTTGCATCAGTATTCAACCCAAAAGTAAAAAACAACTCAGTGCATTGAATTAAACTGTAATTATAAGCCATTGACATTAGGTAAGAAATGTAGCTTTTTTACAAAAACTGTGCTAGACTAGCCAGTCCATCAACTTAATTTGTTTGACAGCACAACTGCAACTTCAACCAGCACAGAACATGATATAAAGAGTACACTCTGTAAGGCATTAGCTGAAAAGCGGAAGAGAAGCTAGCAGAAGAGTTTCTAAAAAGTGAAATAAATGCAGTGGTACCCAACAATACCTTTGGACACATAAAAAAGGTGAAAGAGTTTGATACTGTATATCATTTAATACTGGCTATTTGCTATTTAACACTACTTAATATGTTTAATAGTGGCTTCCTTTTTATACTGGCTATGTATTATGTTTAATACTGGTTATTTTTGCACACTGGCTCCTTCTGAAGTTTACTACGGGCTGTTTTTTAATGCTGGCAACTTGTTAAGATTAATGCTGGCTACTATTATGCTAATATATGAATCTATTTGCATAGTAATGTAGAGTGCATAGGGTAGATCCAGAGCTAACAGAAGCTAGCTTTTGGGAACTAGCCGCTAGAAGCTAGAACGGGGAACCAGAAGCTAACTCAAGCTAGCTTTGGTTATCATCATGCTCTGCAGAGTCTGTGGGGAAGAGTCATTGTTGGACTGCCTGGAATCAGCTGTTGAGAGTTTGCAAAGGGATGTCTAGTGGTGGCCACAAAGTGTTGTTTTATTTATATGCATTCATATCCTACTAAAAAGATAAACCATACTTATATTGGACCATATTTAAGGTCATTGAAGTTATTGAACTGCAAGTGGTTCGGCGATCCCTGCTATGGTTCACCAAGTTAAAACCAATTTACAGGCTTTTTTTTTAATCTTGGGAGACTTGATAATTAGCATGCATCCTAACAGAGTTATTGAATGACATTTTTGGACCAAGCAACGATGTGCATTACCATCTTTACGATCTGTTTTATAATAAATAATGGTCTTACTTTTAATTAAACCTGGGCAAGTATTTTTGGTCATGGATCTATGACAAGCCATTCAAAGAGCTGTTGAGGCCTTTACCCAGAAGGTAGGCTAATTTGAAGGAATAATAATAATAACAAAAGCTGACTAAACAAAGGCTATAGCTCTGCTTTAATGAAATAAGCCTACAATAAATAAAAACACGAAATGTTACGTGGAATGTCATTCCATATTGTGATCCTCAGCCTTTTTTAAATAACAGGCCAAAATCAAGTCCAAAGTACTGAAATATGTGAAATAATCCCAATTAAAGTTTGTATATTGAATTTGATAACGCAAGTATTTTTGTATTAAGCATTGCATTAAAGGGCAAATGATGGCGAAGGTGAATTGCCTCTTCAAAACAAACATGCTGGCCTAAGACCCAGCCCAAAGCAATGTGGAAGCCAGTGATGTGGTGATTTTGGACAGGCATTGGGGTGGCCAATCAGATTGTAGGGGTGAAAGAGGCCTCCCTTGCCACCCCTCGAAAAACGCATATGGCCGGAAAGGGCCGCAGCGACAGTCACACCTGATAAATAAAGCGTTATGATTTTACCCAACGCACCCCATAAAAGAGGAAGGGTGTGAGCCAATTCAATACTAGATTAATCAAAAACCAATCTATTGGGAAGATAAATGATAAAATCTTGCTTATTGCTTGAGTCCCTACGGCTAATCATAGGGGCAAAGTTTCCACCTGAGCAGGAATTACAAATCAAATTTGTCAAGGGGGTATTGAAGCTACACTCAACATAAGCAGCATCTCCCACTCTCTGCAAGTCTCTGTTCTCTCTCTCCCTCTCTCTCCCTCTCTCTCTCCCTCTCTCTCTCTTTGGCCCGGCTGTTTTTTTCTGCTATGAGAACAGACTGAAGGAGTGGAGCCAAGAGGGAATGCGAGCTGTCTCCTCTTAGCTAGTTGGAGAGCTAACAGGTAGCAACAGCAACACATGGCGGGGCTAACACATCCTCCCTCAACTCCTTCCCTCTTCCAAGAGAAATATAGGAGAAGACTTCCTGAAGATACACCAAGCAGATGTGTGCCTACCATCGTTTATGACTGGCACAGAAAGAAAAAAAAAAACTGCTTCAATCGTACATGTTATATAACCACCATACGGCATTCCCATATGACTGAAAATAATTTTCTTCAGTGAAATCCCCCCTTCCTAAAATTACAACATACAGGCTCAGAACACATCCCTTATCTGTAACCCTTGCAGAGAAAATATATATTTTTTCAGCCCAAGGATTATCCCCCATACCAGCAATCCAATCCATTAGGAGCAATGTTGGCATAGGCTCTCTGTCTCTCTCCCTCTGTCTCTCTCTCTCTCTCTCTCTCTCTCTCTCTCTCTCTCTCTCTCTCTCTCTCTCTCTCTCTCTCTCTCTCTCTCTCTCTCTCTCTCTCTCTCTCTCTCTCTCTCTCTCTCTCTCTCTCTCTCTCCCCCTCTCTCTCTCCCCCTCTCTCTCTCTTTCTCTCTCCCCCTCTGAAATCAAATGGATTTGCCACAGTTGTTTGAGGCGCCTGGCTAAAGGCAAGCCAAACAGCTGAACACGTTTCAAACCCTCCGCCTCGCTACCGAGGAGGTCTGAGATTCTGTCAGAGGAATACAGATGCTTTGTAATTCCCGTGGCTTCCAACGGAACACTCTCACTCCCCCGTACTCCTCGCCATCTCCTATGGATGGGAGATCGTTAGCTCCCCAAAATACATTATCCGCACCGTGGACCAATTGCATTGACATAGAGCAAGATGAATAGAAGACCACCTGGCTCTGGTGATATCGAGCTGGTCAGAGTTAAAATAACACCACTGCAACAGCTGAAAAAAGCTTTCTCCTTGCCATGGCAATGCACAACTGGTGTTGAAGCAGAAGGTCCCAACTCTGTTTGGTACTGAAAAGTTTGTTTGCCAAAGGTCTGATAGTCCTTATGACCCCCAGCTTACATATCCCTCCCCACACATGGTTTTAGCCCCATCAGCATCTGCTGGAATCAAACCCCCCACTGAACCTATGCAAATTCCGCCACACTACTGGATTAGCATTTGTGGTCAGGAATCATTATTCTGTTTGTGTGTACAGGTCTTTATGTGACCTTTCAACCCTTTTCAATCATTTTTTTATTTTTATCTAATAGCTATAGCTTACAGTACAGCAATCACCGTGACCTTAAGATTCTGACACACAGCTTTAACCGTTCAGACAAAACCGGGACATGCCAACCAGAGCTCTTCCCTGCTCATCCCATGATCGCTCCATTCCTCCAAGCTAGTAAATTACTTTCTGCCTGTGACCGGTTTAAACCACATTTGCTCTTACCCGCACAGCCACGGGAGATGATTAAGCAGTTCAAATGGAGCCTTATTTGAATGAAGAACCCGGAGCGACCACCGCCTTCAACCCCTACGCTCCCTCCAACCCGGCCAAGCGGGTCCAGGCTCGCCATTCCTGCCTGGTCAGCTGTGAGAGGAGCAGGGAGCTGTTGTGCTTCTGGTGCTTTCACCGGGGAGCCACCGTGCCCCATTGAAAAGCAAACACAAGCCACCAAGGAACCCATGCTGTTTTGCATTAAGAAATGCTAATGGCGGGAGGTGAGGGAGGCTCAGATCTAAGGGGCTCAGCGTGGTGGCGGAGGAGTCCCCACTGGCAGGCTACCCAGGAAGAGGGCCCTCTGAGAAAGCCTGGGGCCACGGTGAAACACAAGCCCCACAATAGAGGACCGCAGGCTTCAGCGAGCAGCCTGCTCAGGCCTAACATACACACACACACACACACACACACACACACACACACACACACACACACACACACACACACACACACACACACACACACACACACACACACACACACACACACACACACAGAGAGGGGCCTGCTTGGTGTATTCTTTGGGAGCCAAGCGAGATCCTGCGAAAAACAAACACAGCCACCTCTGAGCCACAATGTACTGCTGTGAGCGTTTATCCGCCTCAAAATTCACTAGAACATTCTCTAAGTCCGGGACCAGGAATAAAGATGACCCGGTGCACATTAAATCTCGAAGCGATGCCACCTGTTCTCCAGCGCAACCGATACACCTCTTCAAAACTATTATTTTAGGCATATGTGGTTCTCTCTGCCTGTCTACTCAGGGAGGTGGGGGGAAAAGTAAATATTTTCTCACCACATGTCTCTCCTGCATTTGAATATTTCTTGAATCACTGACCTGTGGGCCGAGGAGATTTTATATTCCAGTCTTCTTCACCGTGGTAGTGACTTTGGAATATGCTTTTCTGCGCTTGTAATTCCCTCTGAGCAACCTGAGTTGCATACCAAAGTCTGATCTATATGCTTTGGCAACATTAAGTATTTTATCGGCCATTATAACCCTTTGTAAGACCGAACATCAAACAGAATTATATTATAGTGCATTGATATAAAATGGATAAACTCTTCCACGTTGACCCTATCCCAAGGATTTTTATGTATTTTTATCTCCAAACGTCGTATTACTTCTTATGGAAGTTCATAACATATTGAAGGTCAGGTGAGTGATCTATCCCAAAAGATCAGAAAAAAAAAAATCCCCCCAGGAAAAAATAGCACATCGCATAAAATCCTAATCTGATTTGTGAAGATTTAAAAAATAAATCTCCTTAAGGTCAAATGCACTACGAGCCATTACCTTAATAGGGCTTAGCCTCCCAAATAGTCATCTAAAAACCGACACAATTCCTCGACCGTTCATTTAAAGTCTGTTTGATTAAAGTCTCTAGAAAGCCCCTTTTACACAGAGATCCCTCCATATTGCTGTATAAAAGATAAGGCATTAAGCTAGCTTTGCTTTATTACACAATACCAAGTAACGCCCCCCCCCCCCCCCCCCCCCAGGAAATAGAGGCGTGACGTATAGCACAACTGTGTCAGCGTTTTGTGTGACGTATAACTTATGCATCAATCTCAGCGATAACAGCGGGTGAACTGAGTGTTGAGGTGCTTTTGCTAGCTGTGCACATTGAGCCCACTCTTCAACACAAGTGAAGCCGCTGTGCATCGTTCATATTATGTTGATGCATAACAAGGTGGGTTAGTTCACACATGTCTTGATTCGGCTTTGTTACAACCCCCGCGGACGGTTTGAATGCAGAACAACAAGGTCCCCCCCATTCTTTTTGTATATATATATATATATATATATTTATATATATATATATATATATATATATATATATAACGCCCCTACAGTCCCGGCTTGAGCAGGCTGTTTAAAAGGAGCTTGTGATTCTTCTGCTAACATGACCACAGTAGGCTGCTTATTATCCAGTCGGCTTGAAATTAAGAATTAATTTACATAGAAGCGCCATACATATAGATGCAAGTAAAAAGTAAATGAAAGCCGCACGCTAGCTGGAAGCCAGCAGCGTAGATGTGATGAGAGAACAGACGAGAAAGGCGTGGAACAAGCGAACACGACTCATTAGTTTGGCTTAAGTGAACAAACAGCAGATACTTTTTTCACATTGTAATTGCCTCCATACAGCCAAACACTGTGTGATCAAACAATGAAGAATGCTAAAACGGAACTCAAAGAAAGAGCAATTTGCATAATTTAGTGACTATTTACAGGCTTCCACAAGGTGGTGAGAGGTCCGTAAAATGGAGGAGTGCGTCCACCAGAACTGCATTTGAAATAACGCCTTGATAGTCCGACTCTAATGATAACCAACATTCAGAAATTCTCCACAAAAAGTTATGCTCAAGGCGGCCTAAGAGGTGGACTGCTACCATTGGGGATTGAACCCGGACCCTTTCGTGGTTGAACACACAAACCAGCAGAGCAGTGTTTACCATGTTTTCATTATTTAGCAGCAGCCTTTGACATCTCATTGTAGCATATAGCATCACTCTACACAGCATCGCAGCATAGAGCATTGTACGACGAAAGAATTGTGCTTCAAGGGGTCAAAGCGTACAGCACTGTGCCACATAGCAACGTGGCATTTGGCATCGTGCTAGCTAACATTGTAGCATAACGCATCGTGCTACATGGCATCGTGCTACAAAGCATTGTATCATTAAGCATTCTGCTACAAAGAAAATGCAACGAGAGACATTACGCGGCACTATTGCATGCCTCCGCCCCGCTAGGCTCGATGACTAAGACAGATCCTCTGGCACTTCCTCCTCTCCTCCACCTCCCCTCCGTCAGCCCGAGGGCCAGCCCCAGAGCCCCAGCTATGTAAATCACCGCTATTGTAACAAGGCAAATCCACAACAATAAAGGCCCCCAGTTCTCCTCCTACCGCCGTCCCCCTGAGCAAGGTTCCTTCACTGGTAGACTGACCAACACTGCTTCTCAGTCGCAGTCACATTAATGGGGAGGGGATTCACCAGGGGATTAACAACTCATTCTCTCTAAGGCTTCCACAAGCAGATCCATTCCGTGAGGGGAACATTGGTTTGATGTAATTCCTCCCGCTGGGTAGTTAACTCGTGAGCCTGATCAATAATTTAGGCCGGTGTTTTATCATTATTATTTTTTGCTCAGCTTTTGTCGGTTCAGGGGTGGAAAGACAATTCACGTCTAAATATTAAAATTATCCGACGTTTCAGGCGTTGGGAGAAGAAACGCAGTGTAAGAGAATGCGACACAACACAACATAATTCACAGCCACACAAAGAATGGCCATGAGAGGTTTCCAGTATGATAATCTGTGCTATGTGTGGTATATTTTTTTAAGATACACACGCACCACACACAGACTGTGTTTCTTTATGTAATCTCAGATCCAGTTTGCTCTGGTTTTTAAAAAAGAACCGGTTGAAATGTCTCTTCACTTCATGCATTTTTCATACCAGCATGCTGTGCAGCCAAGGTGTATGTGGGTGCGTATTCATGTTCTGTGTGTGGGTGTGTGTCTTTCTGTGTGTGTGTGTGTGTGTGTGTGTGTGTGTGTGTGTGTGTGTGTGTGTGTGTGTGTGTGTGTGTGTGTGTGTGTGTGTGTGTGTGTGTGTGTGTGTGTGTGTGTGTGTGTGTGTGTGTGTGTGTGTGTGTGTGCGCGCGCGCGTGCCACATTTGGGGAAGATGTTTGAGCCTTGCGGTTATTTCAGGCTAGCAAAGACTTTGTGTAGAAATGCAAAAAAGTCAAACCAGTTTCTGTAATGAGGATCTTAATATTAATAGTACCCCTTCATACTAAACTTAACTTTAAACTATCCATCCAACTACTGATACAGTTCAATAATAATAACGAGTAAATGTGTAAGTGCTGAAGAAGTAGCCACTGATAATCATTATGGAATGAAAACATTGCTTTCATGCTGAGGACTTCATCTTCATTTAAAGAGCAATAATAACCAGCAGGGAGTTTTTAGTTAGGAAGAAAGGGTTGACAGGAAGCTATACAATCAGCTGGCTATCCAGCTGCGCTGCTCTACACTTAATAGAAATGGTTATTAAAAGAAAACGGTTTATGTTATGTTTTCATGCTATCTTTATTCATGTTTATCCAGCGTCCGTTTCAATATTGCAGAGCCCCAGTTTTGAAGCCAATGTTCAAACCAAACGCACCTGCAGCAATTAAAAACACAGCAACATCTCCAGAGACTAAATTGAAACTAAAGGACCTATCTGTGACATACAAGAACCAAAATATTGTACTCAGCCAACCGATCAGCCGTCCTGGCTCCCACAGTGAGAGAGACACACTTAAACTTCCCCGGCTTCACTTCACAACACTATCCACTTCCAGAGTGCTAAACACAGGCTCTAAGCTTGAGCTCTGAACTCAAGCACCTCCGTTTAGAAAAAGCCCAGGAACCAGAATGACCTGGGTCGGGACAAGCTCTGCTCCGGTGTTTCCCAAACTCTGTGGTTGGATGTCTCTACATATGTGTTCCTCTGAACTAATATGATTATTATAACGTAGAAATATTGCAGAGACCTCGACATTTAAAACGGAAGAAGCAGGGGCGTGCGTCAGGAAAGGCTCCGTAAAGTGTCTGTAAAGGTCTCCGATCAACAGCATGCTGTAGAAACACACTTATTAAAATCCCCTTCTGAAAGTTTCATCCACTCTTCCGAGTGATTTTCTCTTTGGTTTGAAATCTCCGTAACGAAGCAGGAAACAAGGCGCAGCTCCATCCTTTCAGTTTCTGGTTTGTGGCCCGGGCTCTGTGCCGTCTCCCCCCAGAAGTTCGGCAAGAACGTAATGGGACGGCTGGATCGCAAATAAGAAGCAGGCGACTCACCATCAGCGGCGGCTGCAGTAAGGGTGGTGGGAGCAGGAGCAGTGGTAGGGGCCAAGGTCTCGGGGGCCCGTCCTAACTCAGACTGAAGCGGGGCCAAACAAGCCTTCACACTCTGAGACCCCGGCAGGCTGAGCCACACAGTTACCTAGCAACCCCGCCCACGTCCCGATTGGCTGCCAGGGAAAGGGGGAGGCAATGGGAGCAGCTCAACAGGGGATGTGACGGAAGAACAATACACCGCGGGGACCTGGGGACCACAAACACACACAGCCCAGGGTGGGTGGGTGGGGGGGGGGGGGGGGGGATTGGAGGGAGGGGTGAGGTGGTGGAGGAGGGGGGTGAGGTTTGGGGTTGAGGTCTGGGGCCAGGAGCGGTTAAGAGGGGAGGGTGGATGGGGGGGAGGAAGGGGGGAGGAGTTGGAGGAGGGGGGTGAGGTTTGGGGTGGAGGTTTGGGGATGGAGCGGGTGAATGGGGGCTTAGGAGTCAACATCAGTGACGCACACGTGAGCGCACACGCAAACACTTTACACTGATTTCCTAAAAACAGACAGACAACGCAGCATTCAAGAGTACTATGGTAACAGAACCAAGTCGAGGGACTATGGGTTTAAAGCTTAGTGCTTACAGGGACATGATTGACAACAACATCCATGCCCCAGTTTCCATCTCTGAAACAGCTGCAGACATGAATCACTGACTTCTTATTAACACTACAGACAAATATAGATATAAGTATATATATCAAAGTCACATCTTCCAAAGTCTTATCTTCCAAGCCTTCAGGCTCTGAATACGAATACAGTCCTGAATCAAAAAACATGACAAAACGAGGATGATAAACAACAAGCTTGCACTAAACTACCTAAAAGAGTTGTAGCTCAACCACTTCAAACCTAAAAACTGCATGAACTGTACAGAGCTATTTTGTCAAGCTAACATGGCAACCTTACAGTATTATAATTTTGAATAAAGCCTATCTTTCCATGCGTTCTTGCTTCACTAACCAGAAAAGCGCCTTACATCGAATTTCCTAAATTGGATATATCACCTATATATCAGTCCATGCACTCTATGAAATCCATGCAAAGCAAAAAAGAGAAAAAACAATGGAGCACATGTTACACTAAAGTTACACTAACCTATCAAATATTAACTACTGCTCACACTTTACATTATAGTGTACGGTTGAAGTGTAATCACACAAGTCATATGCAATAAGAAAATGTAACAACATGTAAAATCATGTACTTCATGTGTGATAGCATGATACCACACAGTGTGACAAGGGATAGGGCTGGGGTAGGGCTACCTTTACAACTTCTTGTTCAACTGCCCTTTACTACCTCCTGTCCTCCCTCAGCCCGCCACAGACTGTACAGACTGGGACGCCGTCTACATCAGCATCTCTTCCGGAGCAGCTAACGCAGTGTCTAGCCTCTGCAGCAGCCCTGCGACGCGCAAATGTCGGCGCGCTCATAGCGTCGCCCTCGGAGTCTGCGTCCTCGCGTCTCTCCGCTGTAAACGTTTAGAATCCTGCTGACGGCGCGATCACTCATCCACCCTGATAACCGCAGACTCGGGCCGCGATTATCCCGGAGGAGTAATAATATACGAGTCACTGGATCGCAGCTCGTTACGATGCAATTAGTGATATTAACATATATGCCAGTTCCATGCCCGCTGCAATGCCTCTTGGTGTGTGTGTGTGTCCGTGTGTGTTTGTGTGTGTGTATGTGTGCGTTCGTACACGGTTTTGCATGCTTTGCTTGATATTGCCAATATAAGCGTAGACTTGATTTTCCTGTTAACACTTCACAATAAATCCAGTGTAATGACCACTGAGGAACGTCGAAGTGAGAGGTTAACGGCAGGAGATCATTTTTTATTAAATCAGCGTTTCACAGATCAAGGGTAAGGAGTCAGCAGCATCAATATTCCATCTCAGTTCCTGCTCAACTTACCTCATTAGACGCTACATAGGCCTAAAAGCCAAAACAACAGCATGATGCTAATTATATGCTCGCAAAAGAACAGCGCGGAAGTGATCGGCAACTTCTGTGTAACGCCTCCTGGCTTAGAAGATATAGTTGTCTTAAAGGTGCTAATAGGGTGCTAATCAGTGAGGATTTGTGTGATTGCCAGTGCACTGCAGTGGAAGACAACAGCGATCTCCTTGATCTGTTAAAACCCTCTACTGTGCTAACGGTGTCATGCCTGCTTACGAAAACAGAGTGAAGGTTAGCCCTAAACACTAAGCTATGATGCCTTTCACTGAGCTATGATGCTTTTCCCACCTCAGTTTTTATCATGTGATTCACACTCTGAGTCACACAATACGCACTCACACACACACACACACACACACACACATATACACAAACCCACATATACACTTTACCTCAGGTAAACTCATGCTTCACCTACACACTCAGCTCACCTACACATTCACACAAACAAGCACAACACTTCAACACACACAAAAACACACCTCTCCTATAGACACCTCACACACAGGAACCGTACACGGAACCACACACACACACACACACACAGGCACACCTCACTAGCACACAGACACACATCTCTCACTCACACAGACACACCCACACACACAGATCACACCCCCAATGACACACACACAATCACATACACACACACATACACACACACTTTCATCCTACGAAAGCAGCCAGGCTTGGCTGGCTCTTCCCTCTATATACTTCAACACCCCCACCCAACCACACCACCTCACCCCCACCCACGCCGTCACCTCCCTTGAGCCAAGCCGGCCAACCGATGACCAGCTGTCTTGACCTGTCCTGCCCACCCTGTCGCCACCACTACCACCTGTACCCCACGGGGGGGGTCTTCATCTGCTTATGAGCCTCCTAATTAAAACGACCAGCTGAACAGATCGGTGGCTGTGGTTGGCTGGAGGTTGGGATGGGGGGGGGGGCCGGCGTCGTCATGGTAACCTCCACAGCTATCACCCTCCTCTTCATCCGCCGCGCAGGATAAAAAAAAACGAAATCTATAATAAAAATAATACACCGTTTGTACATACAAGTGACCCTCCCGCTTTAGTTTGCTGCGCGCGCCAATCCACTCGGCCTTCGTCGGTGGCTTTAACCGTAACTGTGTGAGCAGCCCCCCCTCGCGTCGTCCAATCACAACACAGAACCGTTCTGCACAATAGCCTTCCAGCTGGGAGACGTCCCCGAGGGGGGACTTACCCAGTGTGTACTTGCGTTTTGTTTGCGTCTCGCAAATCTCACGAGCAAACATCATCATCAAACATTATTTTCCCTATAAAACAGCAGACACACACTTGTAATCAGCAGATATTTTGCGTTGCAGCGGGGGGGAAAAACCACAGAGCCGGACAGCAACACAGCAGCAACACTTCTGCTCACCGGGTGCCTCCTGAGGCTTGGTTTAAGCACCGGCATACACACTTAAAGCCTGCATTTGTATGAGGTCTGCCTTTTCCCCATGGGTCAATAAATGACACAGGATCAATGTAGCTTTTTAATAGTTGAAATATGGCCGCCACGTCCTGCATTTACAAAATCTACCGCTGCACCTGCGTTTTATGTCACCATCATCAATCTGTCGCAGCATGTGTGCATGTGAATGCATGTACGGCCTGCGCTTGCATTAATGTATGTTTGTGTGTGTGTGACGGGGAGGTGTGTGCATCTGTACGTGTGTTTGTCTGTGTGCATGTGTGTAAGTGTAAAAGAGACAGAGACAGAGGGGGCGAGAGAGGAGGAGAAAAAGGTAGATGACAATGATGGAGAGAAAGAGAGAACACGAGAATGGGGAGAGAATGAGGAAGTGAGGGAGATTAAGAATGTTACAGGGAGAGTGGGGCATAGGAACTTTATTCATATGCATGTGCATGATAGAATCTATGATAAAGAGTCCTTTAATTTCAGAGGACTACTGAAAAGCTAGACAGGAGTGGCCATTTAATCAGGTAAACTTTGAACATAATCTGGGAGGACGATAAAATCTAATGCAAGTATAAAAAATGAAAGCGTAAGCTTCAAAAATAAATCTTCCAAAGAGTCCGGGTCTAGAATTTCCTATTTTAATCTTATCTCTCTCCTATGTTTCTCTTTCGCTTCACCTCTCTCACTTTCCATCTCTCCTCTCTCATGCGCTCTCTCTTTCCTTACACATCCTCTCAGTATCTTCTCATTCTCCACCTCTCTACAATATCCCGCCTACTCTCACTCTCTCGCTCTCCTTTCCCACTTTTTATCTCTCCTTCTCTCTCCCCTGCTATGTCTCTCCTATTCTCTCTCTCTCTCTCTCCGCTCTCTCTCCCTTCTCCTCTCTCCTTTCTCTCACCCTCTCTCTCTCTTCCGGCTGGGAACAGCACCAGATATCCCTTCTCTAGTGCCTTTCTTTGTGAACCCTTCCACCTCTCCGGGGATAAATATTCATGGAGTCCAGAGTATGCGGGTCATCTTGTGTAGCTAGCTTGCTATCAGGACCTTGCAGGGTGTGGAGGATTCTGCGTATCCACGGTGACCGCCGGAGCTATCCGTCGGCAGAGAGGGTACCGCTGAGGGCAGCAGTCGCTGCATCACCAACAAGACACAGGTCTATTTGTCATCCCGACAACCTGAACCAGAGCGGTACATATCCTGCTTGGTTCGCTGATACCATGTGGCAGCAACGAGTGTGTGTCATAGAAGTACAGTGCGGGATAAATCGTATAAACTCTAAACGGGGGTAGGATGACGCCAACTAAACACAGATGTCATCGTAGGCTGGGGAAGACTCCGCCCTTGGATCACCATGTGATCAGAAATGACAGATTTTCAATTCTGGGGTTACATGTCGTTCATCTGAGAGTACTCCCGCTTCATCTCACAATTAATGTCTTTGTTAAATACACCAACACCAACTGCTGGATATATGTTATTCAGAAGGATATCTTCGTTAAGTCTGTGTTTTATAGTTTGTTAACTAAACCTTCTGCGGCAAGCAATACATAGACTGTTGGCAGAGTCACTTTGATGATGCAGATGTTGAAGATGAAGATGTTACAACCGCTAAAAGCTAGAGTAGGCAATTTGGAGAAACCAGCCAGCGTAAGCTCGATTTTGAAAGTATCCAACCGAAGAAATCCCATCCCTCCCTTTAGGCCTCCCTCCAGAACACATGACTACCATGCTATTCTATACAATGGTATACGTACAATTCTATAGTATGCAAGGCCAAATTAAATTATTAGACGTGCTCATTACAGGCAATGCCACAGAAGGCTCTGTGTCATTGAGTAAGCTATGGTTTTGCCACATATATCAGAATCATTCCAATACTCCAATAATAATAATAATACTAAAAAGAAATCCAATAATAATCATGAAAAATGACAGATAAACCACTGCAAAAAATAAATGCAGATTCCAAGGTTTTCTCGAAACTAGAGATAAGACAGAAAGCTGGTAGCGATCTGACCCTCTGCCCATCAGGTGACAAAATGAAACATCAAAACAGACCCAGCTAATTAAGAAACGTGTTGGCCAGAATTCAGCCGTATTGTTTTATGCTGAGGTCTGAGATTTACATTTAATTAATCCCAACAATACTGCTGAGGAGCGACATTTTGGCAAGATGTGTTTACTTGGCAATAATCTCTCCTGGTAGAACAATAAAGCTTGCCGCTATTTACACGTTTTTATTAGCAGCCAGGGTATGATTTCAAAATAAAAGTATAAAAAATAAAAACCTTTACATTTTAGATGCATGTCTTCAATTGATCAAACAGCCCTATCATTGGTGTGAGGTAATTAAGAAATGTAAATGGATTTAAGGTTGGTTAGTATAGCAGGCGAGTTGGTAATGGTGTGGTATGACAGCTTTCATTCAAAGCTAGCCAATAACCAAGAGGATTAATGTAATACGGTGTACACATTGATGCCGTCATGGAACCTGTCCAGTAGCCCTTTTAATTAACTGTTATAACATGATGAGGTTATTTATAAATCCCTCGTAATTGTTTCTTACAATTCGGGAAAAGGCCTTTTTTCAAACCATGGCCATTATACTGGAACTAATTTAAATAATTGACAATTAATTATGCTCTATTGGCCCAGAAGACACTTTGCTGGCCCTAAAGGCCCTGTCCTCTTAGATACCTTAATTAGATATGAAATTGCTTTCAAATTGCTGGTGGTTCATCTGGCTCATAGCAGTAGTGTTCTACAGTATATCATGCTCTCTGATATGGATATAAACCCCTCCCCAGCCTTTGGTCTCACCGTTACCACTCTGAGCAGCATGAATGTACAACCCAAGAGGAAGACGTCAATTGACACTTTGTGAGATGACTCCACCAAAGACGTTCTTAGGTTTGTTGTGAAGGCGTCAGTTCTCTTTGATCGTGTCGGCGAGAAATGAATCATTAAACACGCATAGAAATAGAAAAGACAAGAATGTGTTGATCACTGATATGGGTAAACTTTGGTATGTCGGTGCACTCATGGATCAACAACGTATTCAAAGTCAATTCCACGTAAAACAGCGGCAGCGATAATATCTCAATGATAAAGATATAATCATAATCATTCCCGAAGCCTACGAAGTCAATGTTAACGTTCAGAGCATCGGCAAATTTGAACAAATTAACCTACTTGAAAGGATGAGGGATAGGCATATTTCAGCATGTCTTTGCAATAACTGACCATTGAGTTCTACACCTATTGACTTATGTTTGGACGGTCAAACTATTGGGCCGGAACCGCCCACATCCCTCCGTCCACTGACGACCAAACTCAACTTCCTGGGGCTAAACAGGCTGCGGGGTAGGCGGACCTGGGCCAAAAAACTAGGATCCACTATCGTTGCAACATAGTGGAAGTGATGTAAGTGTACAGAAGGCATGTCAACACGCTGGGCTCTCGTTGTCGTGGAAATGCCTCAACACCCTAATCGCTTGAAGAAGGACTTCCAGGATTGGCTGCTGGATGCTCTCTGGGATTCCTGTCTCCAAGGCAGTATTTGATCTCCGGGCCCCGCTGATTACCTCGGCCCCTGAAGCCCATGTCACGCCTCTGTGTTCGGCTTCAACATCAAAGATCTGGGAAGCGGGGAAGCCTTCCTTTGTTTCCTTTGTGGGGTTTATTGAACAGTCTTGGATGTAAAAGTACAAGGGCGCAGGACCGCATAGTGTTTAGAGCGTTTGACTCGCCGCTGAAAAGCACCAGGTTTGATCCCCGGACGTCTGCACTCGACTGCAGCCTTCCTCGAGGGAAGACGCTTCAGCCCAAAGTATCTCAAAATCACTGAATGTCGCTGTGGATAAAAAGCATCTGCCAAATGACAATGCAGCAGTACTGCTAGATGGCCCCACACTCTACCACGACAAAAAGCCTGGCATGGAGTCACAGCACAATTTAATCACCGTTTCACAGTGTGGCCCTCGTGCGAGATGCTTTCCTCCGCTGTTTATTGTTTTGTAGGTCACCCCCCCCAAACCGAGCTTATTAAAAGGCTATTCCGGAGTATTTAATGGGTACCGTCATGGTAGGAGCAGGGCGGACATGCAGGGGTTTAATGGCCGTCCGTCTACCTGCACTCGGTGCATGATTAAGGCGGCCCAGCGTGGGATCTCCAGGCTGTTTACAGAAGATGGATGTCTCTCATCCACAGATGCTCTGAGTTACTCTGCTGTTCACCACGGTTCCCCGATTGGTGTAATTGTTTTCTATTGCTCCGAGGCCGAGCTCCCAGGGCTAAGTCGGAGCAAGTCAGGTGTTGTTTTAGAAAGCCTTTTCTGAAATCATACCTGACATCTTATCTGAAGAAAGAACAAATTGGAAATGGTGTATCTGCAAGCAAAGGGTACTTATACATTTGGGGAATTCCCAACCCTGTAGACATATATATACACACATTTTGGATCTTTTAGGCTGCAGTGTGTATCTAAACAGATCCAATATGGCCTCAGGTTGCAGCCTGCATTTCAGGGACCACATCTGTGTCAATTTAGAGGCTTCTGTTTAGTTCCAAAAACTATTGATACATGAAACTATCAATATATTCCTGGACACGTGAGAGGAATACTTTTCCACAAAACGTTAGAAACGGTACAAGGTTACAAAAACTCATAAAGGAAGTTGTAAAATTGACTCTGACGGATAGTCATTTGAAAAATAATAACGATCTCTCTCAGGATGCCCTTCGACATCTAGGATCAATACCCTAGTAGGTGTGGGCGAATGTAATGCATGGTAAGGGTTGAAAATAAATTGTAAATACTCTCTTTTATGGACCAGCCCAGGCCATTAGTGAGAAAATGGAAATGATATTTATATGTAATAAAGATATCAGAAGCAACGGAAAGAGGCACAAGACTGTGTGAAGACTGAGGCCCAACATTTCGGAGAGCACTTACCAACCCACCTCCATTACTCAGTTGATCGAGAAGGGCTGTAAAATGTATGCAAAATGTTGTATTTCCTTCCTCTATTTTGGAGCTTAATGTTTTCTAATGGCTCTCCCCGCGGCACCACATTAAATCCCACAGTCACTGCTGTCTTTTTGACAAACAGCCTGACCTGAAATGTGAACTTTTTAACTGTAGTTCACATTTTAAGCTCTATTTAAAAATGGTGCTTAGGAAAAAGGTGGCACGCTTTAATGTGACCAGACTCGATTTTGAAGTAAAGGGGTTTTCCTTTAAAGACAAAAATAACTCAATTAAACATAATGCCACCTAACAACTTAAAGTATCCTAAGGGCCCCGTGTCCACATCGCGCTTTTGTCTCAGCGCCAGCGACTTCTTCAATTGATTCCCAATAGGCCGAAAGTGGATGCGGCCTTGGGAAAAAAAAGCTGCACGCAGTGTCTTTCCCAAAGCACTCCGCCCCAGCCCTTCCAGTTGAAGACATCTAAACTTTTCAGAAAGACGCTGGTGCCATCACTGACGCTTTTTTTTTCCCAAGTGAGCAATAATGCAGTAGATGCGGCGGGCTCGTCACCCTTGTAAACAAGAAAAGGGAAACTATGCCATGCTATACTGTCATACAACGATTGTTAGAGTGGTGTGATGTTAAAACCCGCGTGCAGTGTTTTTTCCAAGCTCAACCCAGCGCCCTGGCAGCGCTGTAAAAATGCCATATGGACACGGACCCTAACATTAGTTGATAATCTGGTTGTCATGGTGTTGACCCATTATATATAATGATCTACATTGGAAATAATAATGTTAATTGTGATGACATTTCTTACCACAACATTGTTAAATTCTTGAATCGTGATTGGTCATTAATGTTCAAAGGGTGTGCATTGTTTTTCCATATCGGGACACCTCTGCCATTTAACAGCTCCCAACCATTGTGGTACAAATCCAAGGTTAACAACAACGGTCAAATACAATTATCCACCAGATGTTTCGTTGACAACGCAAAAACAAAACACTCAATGCGCCATGGAAGAATATTACAAATTCAGCTGAATGAGTCGAAAATTAAACAAAACTATTAGAGTGAAAGCATTGTAGGTAACGTTGGTGTAAGGAAATAATGTACTTTGGCGTTGGACAATATTTTCCCATAACTGGAAGGCCCTTCCAGGTTTACTCTACTTAAGTCTACCAAAGTCACACGGAGATGTACAAATGAGTGCCATTCACTTCATAAAGCCATAGATAAAGCCATACATGAACGACAGAGCCACAAAGTCACGAAGAGAAACAGCCCAGAAAAGATGAATGATTCATCCTGTGCTCTTCCATAAATCTCCCAGTTGTGAGGACAGAACAGAAGCAGAGCAAAGCCAGGGATGGCCGGGGGGGGGGGGGTGTCCACAAACCAGGCTAAAGCAGACTTACAGTCAAGTGGTTAGAGTCCTTTTGGACTCACAGCCAAAAGGTCCTGGATTCTAACCCTCCACGTCGACAGTCTAACTGTATGCGTCCGTGATCCTGACCCTAGCCCTCAAACCCACCTCTGCTCCTTAATGACGTGTGTCTCAAGTCACTGTAAGACGCATTGGATAACGGCATCCGCTTAAAAGACTAAATGGTGAATTTGTGCATGGGGTGTGGATCAGGGATAGCGCTGGATGACTTGACTAGAGGCAGAATGGTGCAGTTCCGTGCTGCAGAAAGGCTTCCCTGAGCAGCACCTGTGAGGATGAAATGTGGGCCAGAGTGTTTGGGAAATGGGGATAGTGATTACAGGGACTCTCTCTTCCTCTCTCTCCCTCTCTCTTCCGTGCTTGCCCGAGGCTCTCGTCTCTCCAACCCATCGTCCGTCCACGCCCGGCTAGAGAGGGACTCTACACTCTCGCCTCACTCCAACACGCCATCTGTTTCCACTGTATACACGCACAAACGCCCTCGGACACGCACACACACACACAGACACACAGACACATGCATGGTTTCAGATACACATAGCATGGACACAAACACACACACTCGCATGCATACGCTCAGATACGCACATGCACCCAAACACACACACAAACACACACACACACACACACACACACACAGACACACACATGCATGGACTCAGATAACCAAAGCATGGACACAAACACACACACACTCGCATGCATATCTTCAGACACGCACATGCACGCACCCGCAAACACACACACGCAACAAGACACACACAGACCCCCACACAGACACATATACATGCATTCCTGCACACCCACGCATGCACTCATGTACACACTAGCCTGCACACAGGCACACACACAAAGATATACTTATGCACATACTCAGATACACAAATGTGACTCAGTTACACACACGCATGCACTCCGACACACACACACACACACACACACACACACACACACAGCACACACACACAGACAGAGACAAATAGCAAAACAAAAATGGCGCAGTGGCCCCTACGAGGGAAATCAACAGAACCCTGGATGGAAATTCTGCCATCTTGGACTGATTCCAGACAGTACTTGTGTGAACCTGCAAAAAGCCTCGTAGAAAACCCAAGGTTTGAGCCTGTTACCTCAAACGACATTGGCAGCACAACAGAGCAAGCAAAGGGGCTGAACGGAGAGCTGCACATGTTGTCAACAATACTCAATTTGCCTTTAAATAATAAAATTATAATAATTCCCAAAAATGTGATCCATAATGTTACATTTTTTCCTTGAAATTACTTGATTTCATGATCCTGGCTGCTTCATTTCCTGGCTGTAATCTCATGTTTTTATCTCCAGATGTTGAAACGACTGATCTTCACTCCACTCTCCCCCACCCGTATCAAAGATCTGGCTCCAGCAAGACCCTCCACGGAGTAGCTCTGAAGTCAAGTCTGAGTCCCTGGGGCCCTCTTTGTCCGGGGATAAGGAGAGGTCCATGTCTCCAGCAGTACGTCAGTGTTTAAAGCTCCCTGTCTGTTCTTCAAGTTCTGAAGGACCTGAGTGGTTCTACTACGTGATTGAGGAGATGGGGGGGTGGGGGTGTTGGGGGCTATACAGTATCTTCTCCTGGCCTCATAGGGCTTGCTAAGTGGGTGACGAATGAACCTTCACCCAATTCCCACCCACAGGATCGGATTATCCACGGGGGAATCCAGACAAAGTGCAGTGGGTGACGTGCTTTGACGACCCCGAGCCGAGAGGTTCGGTACGATCCCTCATGTCTACGATCCAAAGACGTCCTTTGAGCGAAACGTGTAGCCCCTTACCTGCTCTGAGATGTGATTAATTACCTGTAAGTTGCCTTCCCTAAAAGCGTCTGCTAAATGCCTAAATAGTCAAAATAAATATAACTTTCTATTCTATTAGTATAGTAATGGCTTCTAATGGACGCTTCTCTTGTGGAGTTTGACTAACCACTACTAATGTAGTTAATAAACTGCCTCAATGACAAGTAGTCACTCTGGGTAAAAGCATCTGCTAAAAGAATAATAGTAAAACACTGTCACTGCCTCAATAGTGAAATAAACAGCAATAGTAGTAAGTGTGAATGACAACGTTTTAAATGGATGATTCTGTCGCAAAAGTTTGACTGGGAAAAAACTGTCAGCTGAGGAAAAAAAGAACAAGCGCATGAAGGACAGAAAACAACAACGGTGACGATGCTAATAGCGTATCGTTATCAGCTCTCACTCGGCTCTGCACCAGCCGCTGCCTTCCACGAACAAACACAGTGGTGCTGAATAAGTAATGACCACCCCACACAATCCTCTTAGGGTCCCCAAACAGCGAGACGGAGAGGCAGAAAAGACTAAAGTTTACTTTTGGTATTTGAGAACAAGCGGAGCCTGAAATTGTAAGCGACTCATTAGGGCATGTGTGCTGCCTGGGGGCCCCCCGGGCTTTCGACAAGATGGCAGCCATCGCGAGGAGCGGCGGCGGCGGCGGCGGCGCAGGGCTTCTGTGGGCTCCGGAGCCGGGCCCGTGAAGCGCTGCTGCTCCCACACACAGAATTAGGGCGCATCAACTGCTTCTTAAACAATGGCCACAAGTCCCCCGTATTAAACTGGCTTCAGCTCATATATGTAGCCTACTTTTTTCTTTTTTGCCTACCAGTCGTAGTTACGAGGGATGCACAGATTCCACTTTCCCTGTGACCAAGGACAAGTACTTACAGTTTTGTACAGAGTACCGATACCGAAGTGATTTATAATACCGTTACAGTTTAAAGAGCCGGTGAACCCACTGTTTCAGTGGGAAATTCGAACACTCTGCGATTTAAAATAACGCATTTTGGGCTGAGAGTTCTTGGAGAGAGCCGGGGCTTGTTATCGCCATGGTTACGGCCCACAGCCACTTCGTTATACTTTTTTTAGTACCGTTGTAAAAAAAAAAGAGCAATGTTGTATGTTACACGCGCAACACAGTGCAGCGATATACTATAGGTGTCCGGGAATCCTAACCTTTGTAAGCAGGTATTAAATAAATCGCTGCTCAGATGGAGCTTCACCATCCACACAAACCGTAGCGTTATACGATGCGTGTACGGGACGCCAAAACCCTGGGACCGGGGTATAAAATAAATCGCTGCTCAGAATGAGCCTCAGCATCCACACACACACCCACACACACACACCGTACCGGTATAGAGCCCGGACCGACTTCTGGTATCGGTATCGGTGCATCCCTGGTTATTAATATTTTGATACTTTTATAAATGTAGACGTATTATTAATTCGGCGAATGCTTTTTATGTGAAGATAGTTTCGAAAATGCTATATGAACATGTTGTTAATGAGCAATTTAAGAATAAGGCTGTCTACAAGTATCTGGACAGACTACGTCGACTTTGCCTGACCCTTGGTTTTCTAGTGCAGAAGAAAGTCTGGAATAATTCATGCAAGTGTCTGGGGTTTTATTTAAGCACCATTAAGTCCCTTTAATATGCATGTTTCTGTTATCCCTCTTATCCAACATGAAATGTGTTTTACATGTTACAAAATAAACCCCCAGTATTTACTGAGTGTTCGAAGTTCTAATACTGTTAAGAATAGTTTATCCCTGTGCCTTACAATGAATTTAGAAATGGACTATAAATCATTAAAGTTTGGGAAAAATGAGCTAGTATCAGATGGCGTTAACTAATCATTTAACTGAGATAAAGTATTCATGAAGAAAAAGCTTTAGAAAAACTGTAGCAAGTACTTTCAGTTGTGAAAACAACAGTTTTGTCTGGAGACTTTTGACTGAATGTATCTTAGGTGAAGATACATTTGGCGCGATAAAACTCATTAAGAGGCACATATAGTTTCCGTAGCCTCTTTCTATAGGCTTGTTATTATAACCAATGTAGACACTTGTTTGAGACAAATTAGTTGATTAAGTGCATTTCTTCTGTAGTCCTTTCCATTTTACTGTTAATAGATTCACATCTCATCGCTCTAGTCTGAGAAAGAAATGGCAGAACTCCAGCTGGCCAGACACTAGCGTACAATGCAGAGGTATGGATTTTTGGGATACGTGCCATTTCTACAACATTAGAGAAGGAAACATTATTTAATAGCATATGGGTGGATGACACAGTCGGACCACCTACAAATACCTTTTAAAATCAATCTCCTTAGCGTCGCATTAGCAATTCAATTAGGGATCTCTCTTGCTGCACTCTAGAACAGTTTTTCATAGGACCAAAAGCTTCCTTTTATTAATATATTTCTGGTAACTCTTTACAACAAGGGTGCAGTAATTAACCATATGGTAATCACATTCCTTAAAGCTGCAAGTAGGTAGCATTAACTCACAATTAACTAACAAATGGTCTAGTAATAATTTAAACAGTGGTGTTCAGTTTTACTAATGGTGTTAACATAAATATACAACAAATTAGTAAATGATTACTAGACCATTAGCTAACTGTTAATAAACTGTTAGTTAATTATTAGTTAATACGTAGTTTGCATAGCATTAACTAGTGTTATTTCTTTTGAAAAATATCCAAAGCTGTTTTGGATTTGTTACAGACTCCAGCCACAACATTTGTCTGGGTTAGGAATGTCTTATGTAAGCACAGAGCCTCAAATCACACAGACGACGGCAAACATGAACAGACAGACAAAGTCAAGCCCACACATTACGGCTATATCTCCAAAGAAAAACCTTTGATGAAGATGACTATGAAGATGAGGATGAGGATGTTACCATGACTACGGAATACTTTTAAGCTAGGTAGGATCATGTCTTATCTGTTCAAGGCAAGGCAAGGCAACTTTCTTTATGTAGCACTTTTCATACACAAGGCAGACTCCAGGTTCACCCTAAATCATTACAACCTTCAAGTCACAACTCAAAACTCACCTGTTCAAACTCGCACACAACGTCTAACTGATCACTGTTTTGATTGTTTTTTTTGTTTTGTTTTGTCTTGTTTTTGTTTTATTTATTTCTTATTGCTTATGTTTATTTATTTATTTATTTATTTATTTTTTCCACAATGTCTTTTTTTTTTTTTTTTTTTTTTTTTTTTTTTTAAATATGTATGATGACTATATGCTCTGTAAGGTGACCTTGGGTGTTTTGAAAGGCGCCTCTAAATTAAATGTATTATTATTTATTATTATTAAATCAGTGGGTCGTGAAATAATGTGTAGACTCTAAATCTTTGATAAAATAAACACTTAACCAGCGTTGCTAGCGTCACATCCTACCTATTCAAATAATACTGCAATGATACTGCAATGATATTGATGGTTGCACTGTTGATATTCTAGTACTGACAATAATACATATGCATATACATATAATACGCATAATACATATATACAACATAGTCGCTCATACAGAAGACATGCTAGTACTGATTCTTACCACTCTATGATTGGTAAAAGTGTAGCATTTCAAGCAAGACTACTTAAGTGTGTTTTAGGCCTTATCTTATTCTCATATTTCCAGAATTGTTTTCAAAATTTACTTTCCGCACACTCAGATACAAGTGACCAATATGCAACCAGAAGTTATTGCATCTTGCTCATGGATACCTACAGGCAGTGCTTCATTTGAGGGGGAGCAAGGGGGAGCGCGCTCCGGAAGCTCTGACGTGCGCTCCGCCAGCTGGATCTGGAGTGTGTGTGTGTGTGTGTGTGTGTGTGTGTGTGTGTGTGTGTGTGTGTGTGTGTGTGTGTGTGTGTGTGTGTGTGTGTGTGTGTGTGTGTGTGTGTGTGTGTGTGTGTTTTGTTCAGATGTGCAGCAAGAGAGGTTGGACTTGGAGTGGCGCGAGTCGGTTGAGTGATGTGTGATAAATCTGCGAGGAGTTAGCAAAAAGTGGCTGCGGAGAAGAGGGGCAAGAAGGCCAAAATGAACTTTATTATTATTATGGTTTTTGTGGTATTCTGGTATTGTTCTGGTTAATAATATGTATCTATTTGTTAACGTGGCCAAGTTGTCATGCCAGATTGTTGTTCTAACTAGGCCTACTATAATCTATGAGGTAGCCTATCTATTTGTTTTCATCTTGTGATGCGACGGAGATCCATTTTCAAGGACTTGGTGTATTTTGTTGTGTTGAGAATACAATGACTCAATGACGCACCTGCGAGTGCACGACATTATTCCTCAACTGTTAGTAAACAACGGTAAACTTTATAACGTGTGGCTGTGTGTCTCTCCAACCTAACATATGTTTACTATTTTTTTCTGGGTACATCCCCATTCACGAGGCTTTAGTAGGCTAATTTCTTGCGATGTTGACTAAATAAGTGTGGGTTGTTCGACTCGTCCTCAGCGCTCTGGGAGCTCCCACTTGACAAATTAAGCACTGCCTACAGGGGAGGTTCTGAACATTAGAGTTTGAACCCCAAACCTTTTGACAGGGAGTCAAACACGCCACTACCCTATCTTACCCTACATGCCCCGCCGTCCATCCATCTCTGAGACACATTGAGGTGTGTGGACATCTATATGCAGATAACGGGTCCTATATTGCATCCGGCGCCATTGACTTTCTCACTGGCGCAAGTGTCGTTGCTAGTTTGCAACTGGCGCAGAGCGTTCTTTTCCCTCCTGCGCCATGCGTCGATAAATTAGGGAATGATCTTGCGCCCCAAGGGGCAGTTTGGCGAAAGGAGGAGGCGTGTTCTAGCGCAAACGTTCCCTATTTTGCAGTTTCAGAAATAACTTGTGCCACAAACCAGGCGTTGTTCAGATGCTATTTTAAGGGCGCATGCATAATGTTGCTTGTGCACCTCGCGCATTGTGCTTCTCTCATCTACCTAGCCACACATTCTTGGTAAATTATTTGGATACAGCGGTAATAAGTTATACTTTTAATTCAATGCATCTGCAAATACCGTACAGCAAACACATATTTTCTTGACACAGACATCGTGTACATGCCCATAACATTTTTTTTTTGTTGTAGTTTTTCCTTACTTTTCATTGTTTTTTTATTTGTTATGCCACTCTCCTGTACTAACTGAATGATTTCCCATCTGGAATTAATAAAGTAGTATCTGATCTTACCCTATCTTAGTTATAAGTCAAATCTTGATATTTGTATACTACAGTAAACAGATCAGACATATTAGACACATTTTGAGCTGAAGTGCACTGACGGATAAACAAGGTACACCATGAAAACAAAATACCTTCTGCTTACGTACACGTATGCGTCATAACAGCAACTACAGCTTCTGTTGCGGACACTGATGGAAGTACACCAAAATAACCTGCCCAAAATAAATTATTAACGTGCAATATGGATTCAAGCTGACTACCTTAAACATCATCGGAGTGAACCTCACTTCTGTTCAGGTGTTCAAATGCAATGTAATGTATGTGTCTAATGTGGTGTGAAAGTAGAAACCTATGAGGTGACTGTATTGGAAATATGTATGTCGCGTTGGATAAAAGCATCTGCCAAATGGCTAATAGTGACTGTAAGCCTTCACCATGGCTGGTCATTTATTTTCTGTCAATCCATAGTAAATAAGTGATGGTTCGTCTGCAGCTATTTTATTTTTTTAGCAATTCTACGCAAAGCCACGTTGTGTAAACTACAAACTACATAAAAAAACGTCTTCTCTTGTGGCATAACTCCATACATGCAATGCCCACTATTCTTCTCCGCCAGTCCTATATATATCGAGGCTTCCTCAACAGAAGCCTCAGTTTCTGAGAAAAGAGTGTTTTCAACGTTATAAATGTGCACTCTGGGGGGCACAAGCGAGGGCTCTCTGAGGGAGGGCCGTGTGAGACAAGAGAACGGGGGGGGATCCCTAGCTCACACCCAACAACACAGAGCTCTAGCTTGACTAACTGTGCATCAAACGAGTGTTGCTAAACAGGGGGACAGAAGGCACCAGACTGTTTAGATGATCGCCCCCATTAGGGGTAGCGCTCATCTCGCTACGCACCGAGCTTCCCTGCGCTACCAAGGGGCCCCTGAGCCCCTGGTAGAACCAGGGCCCCCCCCTGCTGAGCCGTTGGGTTCGTTTGTCTGAGGCTCTGGCAGGGAACCGGGCGCATGGCGCTCCACTGATAACGGCCCCAAACTGGTCCACCAGGACCAACTAAAACCCGGCAAATTACCCCCGCAAATGAGCTGCAGCCATTGGCTGCTAATCCGCCATCGGAGCCGGGTCCTCGGTCTCAAGGAAAACAGAACAAGTCTACGAATAAATAAGTTTTTGCGGGAGACGTACTGGGAGTGGAATTAACTTGGTTGTGAGCTGGGAAAGCGGATTTCTTTGAAGTCTCATTTCGTCTGATAACTTAGCGTCTGCGACGGTTTCACAACAAGACTCCATGTTGAGCGAACGGCACGGCCAATCAGATTACAGAGCCAGATATTACAGTAAACACTGCTCCCGCAGTGTGTCATTACAGCTTTCACTCTTCTTATTAAATCCAACAGAAGGTAGGGAAGCAGCGAGGATGAGCTGGGGTTGAGGGTATTGAGGAAAAGGGCAATTTTAATTGAGTTTAATTTGGGGTTGTTATTGTGAACATTTTCAATTTTCGTTCCCGCTTAGAGCCACAGGGTTGTCTCCTAAATAATTCAAACAGCCAGAAACGATTGAAAGCAGTGGGTTACAGTGCGCCAACAGGTCGAGGCGCATAATGTCCTTTTAATCCAACTCTAATAAGACGTCTCAATGAGTCTTACGCCGCTGTACCACTGCCTTGGAGACCGGAAATTGACCACAACAATACCTTTACCGTAATTTAAGACCATATCTATTAACACGGTATAACATCAATATTACAACTGCAGAAACTGCAAAGCGGAGTTAGTGAAGAAAATAATATATAAATATTTACTTATGCTTATGTGTGTGGGTGCTGTTGTGCGCGTGCGTGGGTGTAACTATGTGGGTCTGTGTGTGTGTGTGTGTGTGTGTGTGTGTGTGTGTGTGTGTGTGTGTGTGTGTGTGTGTGTGTGTGTGTGTTTGTGTGTGTGTGTTGTATTCTCATCCGACAAATATTTCCTTTTAATTGTCTGACCTCATGTGCTTGTAATGTTCAGTGGTGCGTTAAATATATGGATATGGCAGACCGAGCTGTCTTCGTACCCCTGCGTGCACGTGCATCTGTGGGTGCATGTCTGTGTTTTACCGCATGGTTATGGTTTTGCGTGCACGTTTATGTTTATCTCGTGCATTTGTAGCTGTGTGTTTGTGCATATCTGTGGGGCTGCACACTGTGCATCTGCGCGTGTACGTGTGCATACGTGTCTGTACGAATCCTGTGCACGTGCATATTCCAACGTGACTGTGCGCCTCCTGGCCCCCTTATGCAACCTGTGCTTCAGTGCCCGTGTGTGTGCAGTGTGTAGCACATGCACTCCCACGCACGGCATGCATGCGGGCGCGAGACGGCGCCGGCGACCGCCCCCCCCGCCCCCCCCCCCCCCCCCCTGCCGTTGCAAGGTGTCGACCGGAGACAGCAGCTTGGTGGTCAGTTCCTGTTTCCTGTCACACTTTAAAGCGCGTCCTAATGACTGTCTGCCTCCGCCGCGGGAGGCCGGCGCGTCTAATTGGGAGTCTGATTCTAGCGTGGCCCCCAGGGGCCCCACAAGATGCTGGCATCCTCCAGGGAAGCAGCAGTGGAGAGGAATAAAGCGCCATCGCCCATGCAGAGCACGCCAATTTGCTTATTCACCTCAGGAAGGGAGTGGCTGTCAGCGCCATAATATATATAATATGTGTGTGTGTGTGTGTGTGTGCTTGTGTGTCTGCAACAAGACCATGTCACGCTGGACTGCGTCGAGAACACAAGTGAACAAACACGATGTGCGATTCTTATTCATGGGGGCCACTCGAACAGCGTGCGGCTGCTTTTCCAAACCAATGTTTTTGATATTTGTCACGAGACACCGATGGCAGGTGGTGGATATGGGGCGCCTATAGGCGATACGAATGCTTACGGGCTGCATGGGTCTGTGTTGGTTTCTTAAAGGAGACATATTATGGTGTTTTCCCAACAAGTAAACATAGTATTCGAGTTCCAGAAAACATGTTTTTGAAGCTGTTGGCTGGAAATAGCTTTTAGGAAAAAAAATATTGCGTACCGCTATACCCCTCTGTTTCAGTCCCTTCAGAATGCGCTGTTTCTGGTGTCTGCCGCTTTAATGCAAATGAGCTGCTGCCCATTGACCAATGAGCTGTCAGACTGAACCACAGCATGGAGGAGAAGGGATTGTTGCTGTTTGGGGACTCCTGGAGCTCGACGGACTTTGTACGACTTTTCTCAGTTTGGATGCTTGTTGGAGCACCAGAGACCCAAAACAACACCCCAAATCCCAGGAAAAGTGTTGTTTTCATAATGTGTCCCCTTTAAGTCTTTTATTGTGTTTTTATCACCGTCATGCACGTTGTAAATACTGTTTTTAATACTATATAAATACAGTGCTATATAATTACTGAATTACTGATAATATTGAATTACTATTAGACTCTTAATTTCATAGCAAGCACCACGTGTGTCATTTACTATACTGCATACATGTTGTAGGTTGTATGCGGTGCAAGACGGTCTACTTGGTATGGTATTTGACTTAGATCTCCCCTATATACTCAGCCCTGTAAGCATCCGACAACAAATATCCTAATCTCTACCTGCTGCATAACAGCCTGCAGCTGAATTAAACGCAAATGCCTTTTGATAAACGACTCTACCAAACGGCTAAATACTAAATGTATTTTCCCATCTGCGTCCTCCAGAGGCCGTCAGCACTAATCCAGGAGGCACGTCGCCTCGTGTGGGAGGCAAAACACGCGGAGAACACAGCTGAAACCTCATGTGAACACGCAGAGAACATGCAGAGCACATGCAGCGGCTGCGCACGGAGGACCGCCGTCTCTCGTGAAGGCTCTCGTCTCGCCGTGCCGGGCAGTGAAGCAAACCACCGCCACCGCCGCCGTAAATAGAGAAGCAATGTCCCTCATCTTGCCGGTCCTCCTCCATTTGCCGTGCGTCGTGAGACGGTTGAGGCTGGTTAGGGGGCGAGATGCGTGTTTTGTCATCTTCCTTTATCTCCCCGCGTTTGATTTGCCCGTGTTTCCCTTTGTGGCGGTAACACCTGAATTTCCCCCACAGGGATTAATAAAGTGTTATCTTATCTTACATCTTGTATATTGACAAAAGTACACGGCATGAGAAATGTAGTCATTTTTCCCTCGGCAGCAATCGAATAAAATCTGAAAAGCAAATCTCTTTACGGCGATGTTGGAATTCATTGAAGGCTTTCAATAACAGGTGGGTGGAGTTGGGGCGAGGGGGGGGGGGGCTAGACTTAAGCTGTGTCATAAAGAAAAGAGATTACTATTCATTTCATATCATGTTATGGGTGCTATGTCATATATTCTCCAGCCCGAGGAGAGTGGGGGTGATCGCAGACGATTATTTTCACTTTTTCAAAACAGTTGAACTTTTCGTCAAAGCCCCCCCCTTTCCTCCGAGACGTGGAGCTGGGTCTTTGAGGAAAGAGGGGAGGGGGAGGAGGGGGAGGAGGGGGAGGAGGGCGAGGTGGGTATCCCCCCCACCTCTACGGCGCGGAGTCACGCGAGCTTCAAACACACCCGGCGTAACCCTGCCACCGCCACAGCCTGCAGCTCCTAACCTCATTCTCTCAACGGTTCAAGGTTCTCCCAGCGTTCTCCCGGAGCACTCTCGTGTCGTCTAAGTGACAGCTGACAAACCGGGGGGGGGACCATCCGCCCAGGCGTCTCCGCCACGGTGTTCCCGTTGTCGTTGCCAACCCGTTCCCCTACTGCAGTAACAGTCACGCTACTAAAAACAGTAGTCATAGTATTAGAAGTTGTAGTAGTAGTAGTAGTTGTAGTTGATAATGAGTATTGTTGTTGTTTGTATTAGTGGGACTGGTGGTGGTTAGCCTGGGTATGCCCATGCTGCCTTGCGTGCGATTTCATTTCGCACTGCTAGGCAGCCTGGATTCCATGGATCCGATTTTCGCCTGAGATCGGGAACCAATCACAGAACAGGGAGGGACGGCAAGACGATGACGACGTCTATGCGACACACCGAAGCTTTTAGTTTACGGATCCAAAATGACAGCAGACGCGTAACCTTTCGATGCAGCCTTAGGTAGTGTCCCAAGTAGTTTAGAATGCAAGTTTATTTTGAAAAAATAGCAACTTTCGGCATTAAACTCTCTCATTACCAAGAAAGATGTCTGTGCCCTGCTACCAACAGGCTTTGATTGGCTATGATAGACATTCGAATGTCTATCATATGATTGACACTCGTAGCGCCCAATAAACGGCTCCGGGCAATCGTAAAACACGCCTCAAATACGAAAAAATGTATGTGTGGTTCCGTCTGGCGTTAGCCAGGCTAGGTGGTGGTCCTAACAGTGGTGAAAAATATTTACGTTATTTTATATTTTATTCTTCTAGCGATTTTGTATCTGCTGGAAGTGATTACTAAACAGGGATTTACCGGGGGGATTACATTCCTGAATATCGGTGAATAATATGACGGTGATAAAAAACACAGAAAAAAAGGTGAAAAAGTCTAACCTCATTTCATGGTGACTGAGTGATAATTCATCAGCAGGCAGGTGTTTCTCCTCTACTAGAGAGCTCAGACTTTGACTTTATAAAGGCTTCAGTCGGAGTGGTGCGCTTTGGAATATTTTAACCCTCTGACCAAATACTCGGCAGACAAATACACACATTTAGTACAAGACATTCATCACTTTGTCTTGCTGCCACAAAAGACATTCAAGACACTTTGAACATCTGACTTATTCATTAGGGGCACACATGCCTTCGGCTAGAAAAGGGCTGCCATGGAGCTATTCAAAAGGAAAAGGAGAGGGAGTCTGTATTTAAAAGAAAGTCAAATGTATTAAGAAGAAAAGCCAAAACGAGACGAAGGGTGAAATTGAACCTGCACCTTTTGACAGCAGATCAGAAGTTATTGATAAGTCCTTTGTTGTCAATTTACTAGGACTAAACCAGTACAAAACCATCTATTCTCTAGGACTATAACCAGTACTATGCCGTCTGTTCACTAGGACTAAAATCAGTACACAAACATCCATACACTAGGAATAATAACACCTCATGAAACAACCTGTTTCCTGTCTCAATGTCATTCACCCACTGTATGTGTGTGTGTGCGTGCGTGCGTGTGCGTGTGTGTGTGCGTGTGTGTGCGTGTGTGCGTGTGGGAGAGGGAAATACAAAGACAGAGAGAGAGTTAGTGTGTGCGTGTGTGTGTGTGTGTGTGCTTAAGAATTCTGTGTTTGTGGGCTGTGTGTGTGTATTTGAGTCTGCGTGAGTGTGTTGGCGTGTTGGTTTGTGTCTCGATGTTTGTGGACGATGCGAGTATATCTGTGTGTGTGTGTTTGTGTATGTGTGTTTGTGTCTGTGAGCGTATCTGAGTGTGTGTTGTGTGTGTGTGTGTGTGTGTGTGTGTGTGTGTGTGTATTTATGCGTATCAGACTGTGTGTGTCTGTGTGCGTATCTGTGTGTGTGTGTCTGTCTGTGTGTGTGTGTATACGTTATCTCTGCAGGTTACGACACACATGAATAACAATAGCTGCAGCTTGGCACAGCCTCACATCTGGCTTCCATGTCACATCTGTAGGCTGGTTCTCATGGTAACAGAGACCTGATGGACCAGAGGGGTCTCTGGGGACGAGACTCACACACACACACACACACACACACACACACACACATACTCCAACACTGACCAAAAAAGAAAAAAAAGATACACATCCATGCACTAAATTATATCACTTGTTAATGCATGCCCTCATGCTTAAGCACACATACACACACTCACTCCTCTACTCTTCTGCCAACACACACACACACACACACACACACACACACACACACACACACACACACACACACACACACACACACACACACACATACACACACACACACACACACACACAGATGCACAAACATGCCTTTGCAACACACACAAACAAACGCACACAGAAACATACACCCCCGCTACCTGCCCGTCCACCAGTGGTCTATTGTGACACAGCGCAGACACACTCCCTACCTGTTGGGATACTGCTCTCATTATCTGGTGCAGAAACACTTAAACAGCATAGCAACGCACGGCCCAATGTGTCATTTATAATTAAAAAACCAACACGCAATTTCCACAGAAACAATTACACTTTTTGTTGTACACCAGTTGATAGGATAAAAAAGGAAAAATAGGAATTTGCTTAATTATAATTTATTTAATTTAAGTAAAAGTCCACACGTCGTGATTCTATTTACACTTTCCTGTCTGTTATCCTCTTTTTGGTGACTTAAAGAATAATTTAAAGCCCTTCAACGTGTTGTTAAATTTGTGCCAAATCGGCACTCTGTATTTGCATGCATTAAAAGCGAGGGGTCAAGCGAGATGCAGGCTAGGAGAGCACGAGCCTGCCTGCCGGCCTGAATACATTAAAGCTAAGTAAATGCTTTGTTGATTTAAAGAGATTACAGCACGCACACACAGCCAAGCCAGCTCGATGGATTTTAATTAACTTGCCATATATAAACTGTATTTGTTATTAGGCATTACTGAATGGAAATGCTGAATGCTGGCACTTTCCGCGTGGCCGACCACAATAGCCAGCTGCTTTGAAAGAGGCTATAGGTTCTCATAATAGATGAGTGCTAAGGCAGCTAGCAGAACTTTAGTAACCTGCTGCACCACTCTTTCTTTAAGGGCTAAAGAGACCTGGCGGAACTATAGCAACCTGCGGTACCACTGTATCTGATAGGGGTACGACAGCTAGCAGGACTAAAGTAACCTGCTGAACCACTGGATCTTAAATCTTAGCCAGCTAGGGGAACTATAGCAACCTGCGGTACCACTGTATCTGATAGGGGTACGACAGCTAGCAGGACTAAAGTAACCTGCTGAACCACTGTATCTTAAATCTTAGCCAGCTAGCGGAACTATAGCAACCTGCGGTACCACTGTATCTGATAGGGGTACGACAGCTAGCAGGACTAAAGTAACCTGCTGAACCACTGTATCTTAAATCTTAGCCAGCTAGGGGAACTATAGCAACCTGCGGTACCACTGTATCTGATAGGGGTACGACAGCTAGCAGGACTAAAGTAACCTGCTGAACCACTGTATCTTAAATCTTAGCCAGCTAGGGGAACTATAGCAACCTGCGGTACCACTGTATCTGATAGGGGTACGACAGCTAGCAGGACTAAAGTAACCTGCTGAACCACTGTATCTTAAATCTTAGCCAGCTAGGGGAACTATAGCAACCTGCGGTACCACTGTATCTGATAGGGGTACGACAGCTAGCAGGACTAAAGTAACCTGCGGTACCACTGTATCTGATAGGGGTACGACAGCCAGCAGGACTAAAGTAACCTGCTGAACCACTGTATCTTAAATCTTAGCCAGCTAGGGGAACTATAGCAACCTGCGGTACCACTGTATCTGATAGGGGTACGACAGCTAGCAGGACTAAAGTAACCTGCGGTACCACTGTATCTGATAGGGGTACGACAGCTAGCAGGGCTAAAGTAACCTGCTGAACCACTGTATCTTAAATCTTAGCCAGCTAGGGGAACTATAGCAACCTGCTGTGCCACTGTATCTTATAGGGCTAAGCCAGCTAGGGGAACTAAAGCAGCCTGCTGTACCACCCCCGACACATGTACACACACATTAAGGTCAATATCCACTGAAGGCACAGAAAGTACACAAAGTACACAAACACAAACATACAGAGGCGTCCACTAGTGCCTAGACTCGACGCCCCCCAAACATCTGGGGTTTTCTAAATGCGATCTAGGGGTTTGAACAGCGAGGAAGGTCGCTAACAGCCCCTTACATTTTGCAGGAAATGAGGCCTTAGCTGGAAGGATGCTCTCCCCCCACTTTGCTCTGTTGTGAGGCTAGAGGTATAGCGGATCACGTTGAAAAACCGGGAGAGCTTGTTAAAATGTTGAAGATGGATCTCCCCAGCAACGTCACATTATTTGATTCCTTTCATCGAATGTGTGCTCAGTCCACAAGATAGAATGAAAGATTTCCAAGCACTTTGTTTGAACATTTTTTAACCTACGACAAGAAAGACTCGCTGTCTAGGACATTGCATGCAATCATCCACAATTTCTGCATGTCATGCCAGAAGACTTTGGATTGGTTCTGCAAGGAAGATTTGTTTAAAACGAAATGTTTCCACGCATTTTTTGCAACAAAACCTGGGAGATTGCCTCAGTCTCTAGTTGAGCTGAGCATTTAGAGACGGCCTAGCGCACACACACACACACACACACACACACACACACACACACACACACGCACACGCACACGCACACACACACACACACACACACTCTCTCTCTCTCTCTCTGGAGGACAATCTTTTTAATTATATACAATGGAACAGGACCCCCTCACCCCCCTCAGCCTGGCAGGTGGGATGTTCGGGCAGAGAATGGGGGGGGGGGATAAAGCAGGGGGAGGGGGATGGAGGAGAGGATAGGGGGGGGGGGGGGGGGGGGGGGGGGGGTGCTAAACAGTGCTAAACAGATCCTCACTTCCAGGTTTCCGGGCTGTCAGCTGGAATAAGAACCTAATACATAACTCTGTGGCTGTGCTCCAAACCGCTCACCTCTCCTGAGCTGGGGGAGAAGGGCACCCCAGCCCCCCCCCCCCCCCCCCCCCCCCCCCCTCCCCATCCCCCCCCCCCTACAGCTCCTCCACCTGGGGGAGTGATGGCGGGGGGCGGCGGCGGCAGACCTACGTGAATATGCATGATGGCCGACACTGCCTGGACTTAAATGTGTCAAAAAGACACGTCTCGCGCTCTTAAAATGAGAGAGGGAGAGCGGCTTTAGGGGTTTGGTTTCTAACCGAATTGCTGAGTCGGTCTGGGAGGGCACAGAGGAAAATGGAAAATTCTATTTCGTTGGAAACTTTCGACGAAGCGACAGAAGAAGCTTGTGCTAGCTAGTGTTTCTGTCCCCCCCCCCCCCCACACACACACACACACACACACACCGACTTATTCAGAAGCTTTGCACACTTTCAAGCTTTACATCTAAGATTCTGGATCTCAGATTATATTGTATTTATTATAAAGCTTTGTAAACCTATTGTAAACCCCAGGAGAACTTCTGCCAAGAGTTTAAAAAAAAATGGGATCTGAGCAATGGTGAAAGTTTTTCAAAAGATAGAAACACTGGGTTCCGTAGAGGGAAGTGTGGGGGTCAAAGCTCATCTCATACCCGCTAGGGGTAACAGCCAATAGAAAACCAGAACTCAGGAAAAGCATTTTTTGGTTTTCTGTTTAAAACTTTATAATTTTTTGGTAAAAAATATCATAGAAATGTGTTATTTCTTGAGACCCAAATAGAAGTGTTTTCAACTGGGGAAAAAAAACGATTGATATTGCAATTCCAAAAAAATAAAAATGTACTTGTGTATTTTGGACTTTTATATCCTTTTTACACTTTTCACTCTTCACGTCGCAAATCACAACATAGCAGGAAAAAGGCTCCTTGTATGTGCCAACATAGCCGTCAATAAAGCTCTTTCTGCTCGTGATTGGAGCAGGACCAGCCTGACTTGGGTAAACCGCCTGCCACCGGGAGCTGCTGTCTGCGCTCGCTTCGTCCCAGGGTGCCAACAGATGGTTCTGGTAAACAGAGTAAATCAACATCCAGCTGATCCGCCTTTCAAAAGTCTTTTAGTTACGGATATTAGCAGAGGAACTCTCCCACTCGATGCCTCCTTCCACCGCACTATGGTATTTTCCACAAATATCTGGGTTTTACTGTACATCTGACGCATGCCAGTTCACTTACGAATGTTGGTAAGTAATTCATCTTCCAAATTTCACGAAAAAACCCTGTGACCCTGAGTCTGTTTGTGTTTATTGGTCTTACACAAGTACCAAGTAAGTTTCAAAGGGTTTTAATACGGCCTTTTTTTTTTTACTCATGTTTGTATCTATTTGTATAAACATAAATCTCACATTTTAGAATCTCTAAGGCTTTTACAGGGGAAACAGTCGGAGAGTGAATCAGACGGATTCATGCTGGGAATCTGCCAACTGATTGGCCTCCAGGAGTCAGATCTCAGACACTTGGAAGATTTTATTCAGCAGCTCTTCGGGTAAGAAGTAATAGAGTTGAGGAAATTAATCGAAAATGTCAACTCCAATTTATTAAGTCTGCAGCGGGGTACTTCTCAAGAGCATAGTTTCCTTCTCGGACTATGGTCTGGGGCTGTAATAAAGGCCCTGTCTATGCAGTATCAAAGATCCCAACAAATGAACCAGATACCAAACAAACCCAAATACAGAGTATCCTACAGTCTCTGATTCCCTACACCGGCGTCGCTTTTGATTTTTACTGCATGGCCAAACGCAACGCAAACCACACGCGCCTTTTCAAACCAGCAGACCTTTGAATGAACCAACCGGAAAGTCGAGCGCACACAGACGCTGAACCAAGGTCGTGCTTTGTTTTCGACGTTATAAATAAGAGGTTTGACTGACCCAGCGCACGGAACTCGAAGCAACCAGTCTTTTCAACATTATAAATAAGAGAGTCAACCGTCCACTCTCACACACAGACACAGACACAGACACAGACACACACACACACACACACACACACACACGCGCGCGTCTCATTTATTCCAGCATAGATCAGTGTGAGAGGCATCGACCAGCGGTGCCAATGCTCTCCGCGGGGGGGGAAGAACAACAGGCTGGGTGGGGGGGTGGGGGGGGGGGGGTTAGGGGGGGGGGGCGGAGGTGTAGTAAGGTGGGGCTGTCCTACCGCTCTCCGTGTTCTCGTGCTCCGTGTCGGTCAGGGTCAGGTTGGAGTTGGCCCGGCTGGACAGGCAGGAGCTGCGGCCCGACTTGGGGTTCCCGCCGGCGCCTCCGCGGCCCCACAACCGGACGGCGTGCTCCGGGGACATGACGCCGTCCGTCTCCGTGTCGGCGTCCGAGCCCACGCTGACCGAGTAGTCCCGTTGCTGCAGGCCCAGCTCGCCGCGGTAGCCCACCGCCGGCACGTGGGAGGGCAGGGCCTCGCCGAAGCCCAGGTCCCGCAGGGAGAAGTCTGCTCCTGGGTGCAGGGCGAAGGGGAGGGACGTGAGACAAGCGGAGGTTTGGGGGTTCAGCCCCGCCGCTAACAGGCGTACCGCGAGGGCAGCACGCCTTGCAGCGACAGAGGTTAGATTCTGGCCCGTGCTCGTAGGCTACGGTGGGTATGTGTCATTCCCTATCGCGCTCTCAACCCACTTTCCTGTCACATGTCCTGAATGTAAATGAAATACATGTAAAAATAAAATTGATGCAATATCCTGCAAACAGAACACATCCAACAGCCTTATGTTTGTTAACACACAAAATGTTGTTTTGTGCTAAGTCTATTGTGTATAACCTTTTGGACAATTTCTATAATTGTCACCATGCCGTTTTACCATTTCCTGTAATGCCATAATGTCTTAAGAGCCTGTCAGTCGATGCAAATGTGTGGTTTTTGTACGGTTTGAGAGAGAAAGAGAGAGAGAGAGAGAGAGAGAGAGACAGAGAGATGACAGAGAGACAGAGAGAGAGAGAGACAGAGAGACAGAGAGACAGAGAGAGAGAGAGACAGATAGACAGGAGAGACAGAGAGACAGAGAGACAGAGACGAGAGAGCGAGGGCGGAGAGGAGAGAGAGAGAGAGAGAGACAGAGACGGAGACGGAGACGGAGACGGAGACGGAGACGGAGACGGAGACAGAGACAGAGACAGAGAGTCAGAGACAGAGACAGAGACAGAGACAGAGAGTCAGAGAGAGAGAGACAGAGAGACAGAGAGACAGAGACAGAGAGAGAGACAGAGACAGAGAGACAGAGACAGAGAGAGAGAGAATGCAAACCCACAATCTGCCTTTCATGACATATAACCAAATACAATACAAGGAATTGGTTGCAGGACAAAAAAATTAACAGAAATGTTAGCAGCCCTGAAATATTAAGCAGCCCTGCGGAATGAAATATGAAGATGAAGACGGCTGCAAGTAGCTGGGATACCTGCGCTAATTGTAGTGTTACAGAGAGGAGGACAGTACACTATGCATTCAGAGTGAGTAAACGCTATTATTTCCAAATCACCACAACAGCTCATCTGGATACAGACAAAAAAATAGAAGGGTGCATAATTAAAAACACCGTAGGAGAAATACGCGCCCAGCTCATTATCACGAAGCGGTTCACAGAGTTCAACCCAGACCTCAAACTTCCTCCGTCGTTAAATGCCACATTTAAAACCCGAGAGATGAGACACCTGATCACTTAATGATGACTGTTTTTAGATTTGTTATTTCATCATTGTTCCGTCCCAGTTTCGTGTACAGATGCTTGTGAGGATTAAGAAACTGTGTTGTGTATCGAATGTGTGGTTTAAAATGGCGGCCACACAGGGGTCGGTCTGAACACCTGGCTCATGAAACGCATTCCTGTGTTCTGTTTCTTTGTCTGTTGAGCTCACAGAGGAAAATCAATTGGTTGCTGTTGATCTATTTTTGAATACCATATCTTTGTCAGGTTTTATAGGAGGCACAAACTTGCATGCACGTACACAAACAGTACTGACAAGATCTCCTCTCTTATTTAAGTTAATTTATTCCTTCAGGTTTGTTTTCTTATCTGGTTTATTATTCCAGTCTGTAGCCATATCAACTTTTTTTGGGGATTTGTTTTTGTGAAATAATCAATAAGGTGTTTAATCAGTAGAATCACAGAGGGTGGGGGGGGAGACTGCTATGTCTTCTTCACCTCACGGAAATCAATGAGCAACATCTTCATCTAGTTATAGAATTTCCTGCTAGTTACACAGTGACCTCTGATACCAGATGGACGTCCAAGGAAATCTTCATCAAGGGTGCAGGATAGTCTAGTGATTAGGGT